>NW_017672527.1:0-32119 GCF_001879085.1 Nicotiana attenuata
TCAATCGGAACGACTGGGTCACAAATCCCCAGTCACAATTGACCCCGCACTCGTTTAGAGTGCGTGTCTCGCCTCAATATAGCGCACAATGTGATATACCAGGGTTTCAAACCCTCAGTCATCATCTACATCTATTACTCACCTCAAGCCTGCCACAAGTCTAGCTCGCTATGCCTTTGCCTTTTAGATCAACCTCTTCGCACGCCGAATCTGATTAAAATCACAACGAATACTGTTACATTAGGCTAAAGAAACATAACCAATCGAAAGGACTCGAAAAACACTAAAATTCACGAAGTTGGCAAAACCCGAGCCTCGTGCCCACTTCTCGAAAAATTACGAAATTTACATCACCGGATTGCCTGTCTCCCACGAGTCCGTACATATAAAATTTACCAAAATCGGAGCTCGTTTGACCCTCCAAATTCCATTTTTACATCACAGCTTTCCAAGCCCTAGCTTGACCCGTTTTTGATGAAATTCTACTGATTTCTATGATAAATTTACCATAAACTCGAGTAATTAAGCTAAGGAACTTACCTCCACTCGATTCTCAGTCAAAACCCTCGAAAATCCTCGCCCAAAGCTCTCCAAGTCGCTTAAAAATGGTAGAAACTACCTCTTGCTCGCGGCGGAAATATAATATTAAAACCCTTCTGTTACCAGCGAATTTCGCTTCTGCGGTCCCGCTACCGCTTATGCGGGACCATTTCTGCGGCCAAAAATCCGCTTAAGTGGTTTTCACTTAAAAACCGCCTATTCGCTTATGCGATTCAACCACCGCTTCTACGGTTCCCTCAAGTCCGCTTCTGCGGTACAGTGTCCGCTTATGCGGACCCGCTGGTGCGAGCCACCTTCCGCTTTTGCGGAATTTCCCTAGCCGGCCAACGATCGCTTCTGCGACCACATACCCGCTTCTGCGGTACCGCTTCTGCGGTCCATTTCCGCAGAAGCGGGAACACCAGATGACAGCAAAAATCTGACCTACAATACACCTCAAAACTCTCGTTGAACCACCCGAATTCACCCCGAGGCCCCCGGGACCTCAACCAAAAACACCCATACATCCTAACACCTCATTTAAACTTGTTCTCATCCTCAAAACACATCAAACAACGCTAAAACCATCAAATCACATCGAATTCAAGCCTAAGTTTCTTAAAAACTTCCGAATTACGCATTCGATCAAAAACCCGACCAAAACACCTTCGAATGACCTGAAATTTTGCACACATATCCAAAATCACCTAACGAAGCTACTGCAACTCTCAGAATTCCATTCCGACCCTCGGATCAAAATCTCACCTACCAATCGGAATTCGCCAAAATTCAACCTTCGCCATTTCAAGCCTAATTCTACACCGGACCTCCAAAATCACTTCCGATCGCACTCCTAAGTCACAATTCACCTCCCGAAGCTAACCGAATCACCGGAATTCACATCCGAGCTTTCTAACTAATAAGTCAACGTTCGGTTGACTTTTCCAAACCAAACCTTCTTTAAAGAGACTAAGTGTTTCATTTGCTATCCAAACCAATTCAATTCAACTCTAACTCACCCATTGCTGATAATAGAACATGAAAGAGCAATAAATGGGAAAAACGGGGCTGTAACACATGAGACGACGAGTTGGGTCGTCACAATAAATTACTAGTATTTAGGAGTTTAAAATCATTAATGAATTTGCCACTTCCAATAATCTCAAACAAAGAAAGTTAAATGTTAAAGTCCATGTGAATGAGGGAAAAATTAAAGTGTACGAACACCAAAGTATGAATTCCAAAAATCCTACCAAATATGGTAGCTATTCACCTAGGTACATAATTGTGATGACCCAAAGGGTCATCTTGTGTTTTAGAACCCGATTCCGTATTTTCAGGTCTTCAAAACCTCATTTTATTCCCCCTCGATTTGCATGCACAGTCCGGGCGTGTACCGGAAAGCTTTTATGCGAAAAATTGATGAAATAATAATTTTTGACCTAAAAAGTTGATTTTTGTTGACTTCGATCAACGTGTAAACAGACCCGGACCCGTATTTTGACGGTTTTGATGGGTCCGTAGTAAAATATGGGACCTGGGCATATGCCCGGAATCGAATTCCGAGCTCCCTAGCCCGAGAAATGAATTTTTGATGAAAATTGTAAAACTGAAATTATAATGGTTTTGAGAAAATGGTTAGTGGTTGATCTCGTTGGTATCGGGTCCGTATTTTGGTTCCGGAGCCCGGTACAGGTCCATTATGATATTTATACCTTATCTGTGAAGTTTGGTGAGAAACGGAACTGATTTGACGGGATTCGGACCTTTGGTTGAGAAAATAGAAGTTTTTAAACTATCTTGAAATTTTCATGCAATTTGGTGCTAAATTCGTAGTTCTAGGTGTTATTTTGGCGATTTGATCGCGCGAGCAAGTTCGTATGATATTTTAAGACTTGTGTGCATGTTTGGTTTAGAGCACCGAGGGCTCGGGTGAGTTTCGGATAGGCTACGGAGTGATTCAGAACTTAGAAAAGTTATTGGTGTTCTTCAGCAGTGTTGCAGGCCTCAGACCTCGCAAATGCGAGGTCAAGGTTCGCATTTGCGACTACTATGGAGGTCGCATTTGCGTGACTTTCATCGCAAATGCAAAGGAAGGCTGGGCCAGCAGTTCTCGCATTTGCGAGGTTACCTTCGCTATTGTGAAGGAAGTCTGGGAAGGGTCAGGATCGCAAATGCGATCTTTTACTCACATTTGTGAGGTTCAGTTATCGCAATTGCGACACTTCCCTCGCATTTGCGAAGGAAGCGGACTGTGAAGGGCTTCTCAATTGCGATGGCACCTTTGCATTTGCGAAGCTCAGGTCGCAAATGCGACATCTATAGCTGATTAGTTTAGACTTACACGGGATTTTTCATTCATTCTCCCATTTTTCAAAATCTAAACCTCAAGAGGCGATTTTCCAAAGGCTAGTTCTTCCCCAAATCATAGGTAAATGATTCTTAACTCATTTCTTTCAAACTTTTACTTTTTTTACAAGATTTCATCCTAGAATCTAGGGTTTTACATGGTGGAATTGGGGATTTTTGGTAGAACTTAGGAATTTCAGAATTTGGGGATTTAGACCTCAAATTGAGGCCGGATTCCAAAACAAATTGTATATCCGGGCTCGGGGGGTGAATGGATAATCGAGTTTTGGTCCGAATTTCGGGTTTTGACCAAGCGGGCCCGGGGTCGGTTTTTGACTTTTTGGGGAAAATGTTGGGAAACTCATAATTATGTATTGAAATTGATTTCTTTAGCAATAATTGATGTTATTAAGTTAATTATGACTAGATACGGGATTGAAGGTGGAATCTAGAGGAAAAGCGGTAATTGAGCTTTGAGTTGGCCGTTAGATTGAGGTAAGTGTTGTGTCTAACTTTGACTTGAGGGATTAGGAATCCCTGACTTAATTTCTACATGAAAATCCATGTGTGTGGCGTATAGGTGAGGTGACGAGTACCTATTGTCACGACCCCAGTTCGCCCTCCGTGAACTATCATGACGGCACCTAGTCTCTACGACTAGGTAACCCTAACAAATGCGGAAAAAAGAAACAATTACGGAAAGAAAGTAATTAAAAACCGAGATAACAAAGTTAAACAGCGTTTAAGATTCCGCCTGGCATATAACAGTACAAAAATCTCAATCTAACTCTCCCGAAATCCGGAACCCCATGAATCACAAGCTAAAAGATTACATAATAAGCTCTAACTCCAGAAGTGTCTACCAACAAGGGAAATACAGAAAGGGCTATACTGGTACTGAGAATAGAAAGGGACTCTTCGATCTGCGGACGCGACAGATATACCTCGGAGTCTCTACAAAGCGCCTCACCTCAAGCGTGATAAGATTGAGTGGAAGTACCTGGATCTGCACATGAAAAACATGCGCAGGAAGGGCATGAGTACACCACAGCGGTACTCAGTAAGTGCCAAGCCTAACCTCGGTCGGGTAGTGACGAGGAAGTTCAGGGCCCTACTGAGGTTAAAGGAAATACAAGATATAACAGTGTAGAATAAGACAGTATAATTAAGTGCAATAGTAGAAAAAAGTAACACAGGATAGAAGAACAACAACAACTTTAACAGAGACAAAGTAATCACGGAAATAAATACAGCTCAACACAGAGATAACAACCGAGGGATCTCCAAGGATACCGTCCTGTAGTCCCCAAATATAAACATCCAGTGGATCTCCCGGGTGCAGTCCCGTAGTCCAACTCATAATGCGCGGGGATCTACCGGAGTCCCGATCCGTAGTCCCAAATGTAAATATCCAGTAATGGGGGAATCTACCAAGTGCAGTCCCGTAGTTCCAATATAAAAGTGCAGGGGGATCTCCCAGAACACAATTCCGTATCCCAAAGTAAACATTAGGGGGATCTCCCGGGATGCCGTCCCATAGTCCCAAAGTAAGCACACAGCAACAACACAAAAGAATACTCAATTCAATTCAAATTTTCATACCAAGGTAAAACAGGTATTTCTAGCCTAGCATGCTGCACATAATCCAAATAAGGCAATTTGAGCAAGTAAAGCAATTAAGTCAACTAAACATGCTTCCCTAGGCTAATAGCAGGCTTAAATTACACACGGTATGAACAGGAAAAAGGAAATCACATTTATAGTTACTTAAAGAAAATGGATTTTCAACAATTAGCACAAGTACGCTCTCGTCACCTCACGTACAAGGCATTTCAATTATCAACAAACCAAATCCTAAGGGGTGTTTCTCCCACATAAGGTTAGGCAAGCCACTTACCTCGAGCCGGCTCAAAATCAACCCAAAACCACGCTCTTGCCACGAGTATTCGACTCCTAATAGCCAAAATCTATTCAATCCAATTGCATAATGTAAATAACACTTCAAGTAACTGATTCTACAAATAAATTCTAAGCTAATACGCGAAATTAGGTTAAATGACCAAAACGCCTTCCGGGCCCACATCTCGGAATCAGGTAAAATTTATATTTTCAGAATCCGCATACTCTCACGAGTCCAATCATACCAAAATTAACCAAATCCAATGTCAAATTCCCAATCAAAACTCGAAATTTAGGTCTAAGAACTTTCTCCAAATGTTTCCCCAATTTTCATCCCAAATCCGAAATTAAATGACAAAACTAAGATTAGATTATAGGAATACAACTAGAAAGGGATTAGAATTGTTACCCACTGATTTCCTCTTCAAAATCCTCCCAAAAACGCCCTCCCCCGAGCTCCAATCAATTTTCTAACTTTTGAAACTAAACCCTCGAAATTCTTATTTTCTGTCCAGCAAATCCGCACCTGCGGTCCAATTCCGCATCTGCGAGACCGCTTCTGCGGTTTCCACTTAAATCCCCTTCGCCAGACCTGCGACCCAGAATCCGCATCTTCAGTCACGCAGGTGCGGTACACCTTCCACTTCTGCGGTTTCAGCTCTTCTTCCCCTTGGCTGCTTCTGCGGCTTGGTTCCGCATCTGCGGGAGTCGCACCTGCGGCCTCTCAACCGCAGATGCGGTTATGACAACAGTCATAAACTTCAGCTGCAACTCCAATTTCCCAATCCTACCGTCAACCATCCGAAATCATCCCGAGGCCCCCGGGACCTCAACCAAAAGCACAAACAAGTCATATACCACTATCCAAACTTATACCAATCCTTAAAACACCTAAAATAACATCGAAACATCGAATTAACCATGGATTCAAATTCGAAATTAAATGACAAAACTAAGATTAGATTATAGGAAAACAACTAGAAAGGGATTAGGAATCGTTACCCACTGATTTCCTCTTCAAAATCCTCCCAAAATCGCCCTCTCCCGAGCTCCAATTAATTTTCTAACTTTTGAAACTAAACCCTCGAAATTCTTATTTTCTGTCCAGCAAATCCGCACCTGCGGTCCAGTTTCCGCATCTGCGAGACCGCTTCTGCGGTCAAGGGAACTGCTTCTATGGTTTCCACTTAAATCCCCTTCGCCGCACCCGCGACACAGAATCCACATCTGCGGTCACGCAGGTGCAATACACCTTCCGCTTCTGCGGTTTCAGCTCTTCTTCACCTTGGCCGCTTCTGCGGCTTGATTCCGCATCTGCGGGAGTCGCACCTGCGGCCTATCAACTGCAGATGCAGTTGTGACAGCAGTCACAAACTTCAGCTGCAACTCCAATTTCCCAATCCTTCCGTCAACCATCCGAAATCACCCCGAGGCCCCCGGGACCTCAACCAAAAGCACAAACAAGTCATATACCACTATCCAAACTTATACCAATCCTTATAACACCAAAAATAACATCGAAACATCGAATTAACCATGGATTCAAGCCTAAGAACTCCAAAAACTCTCAATTTACGATTTCGATCAAAAAGTCTATCAAACCTCGTCCGAATGACCTGAAATTTTTCACACACGTCACATTCAACACTACGGAGCTACTCCAACTTCCGGAATTCCATTCCGACCCTTAGATCAAAACCTCACTATCGAACCGGAAACTTCAAAAATTCAACTTTCGGCATTTCAAGCCTAATTAAGCTACGGACCTCCAAAATACAATCCGAACACGCTCCTAAACCCGAAATCATCCAACGGAGCTAACGGAACCAACGGAATTCCATTCCGAGGCTGTCTTCACACTGCTCCGACTACGGTCCAAATTCTAAAGCTTAAGCTCTCTTTTAGAGACTAAGTGTCCCAAAACACTCCGAAACTCAAATTAAATCCTCCCGGCAACTCACAATAGCAGAAACAAACACGGGGAATGCAGTTAATAGGGGATCGGGGCGTTAATTCTTAAAACGACCGGCCGAGTCACTACACCTATGCGCCGCCAAATTTTCTGTTTAGTCTTTCTCTGTCCCCGTTCCTAATATATTGTCTTCATGTCTTAAATTCTACATGCTTATTGGTGCTTCCATATTTAATTGCTTCTTGTTAGATGTTGTTTTCTTTATTGAAAGTAGTAATTGTTTCGTGGTCTCATTGTGTTACATTATCGGTTTAAGTTGGTTTACCGGTGTTTCATGGTATATTTTGGTTGATCTCGTTGTGTAGTAGTAATTGAGTAAAGTTCCATAAGTGTATAGCATTCTATTTGCTTTGGTTTGAGGCATAAATATTGTGGAGGATTTTGAGCTAAATTGTGAAATACTTGTTCTTATTGTGTGATTGGTACTGATATGGTGGGATCGGATTGCATGCCACAACAGGAGGAATAAGGGTGATATATTGAGGAGGAATAAGGGTGAAATGTGATTGTCTGGTGGGATCAGATTGCGCGCCGCAACATGAGTAATAAGGGTGGATTGGTGGGGTTGGGTTGCACGTCGCAAAAGGAGGAATAAGGGTGATATATTGAGGAGTAATAAGGGTGGACTAGTGGGATCGGGTTGCACGCCGCAACAGGAGTAATAAGTGTGAATATTCTTATTGTTACTGATTATATGGTGGGATCGGGATGCGCGCCGCATCATTTTGTTGTTTATGTATTCTTCTTCTGCTGTGACTTATTTCTGTAGCATTTTAACTCTCTTAAGGATTGGTTATAGGTGAGTACTGGCAAGATAATTGAGTTCCGTATTTATTTTTGCTGCAAGTTACTATTCCATTTCGTTCCGTACTTTCTTTTGCTTTATTATATACTCTATGCAAGTTATATTATAAATGCCCCATCGAGGTTAGGCTCGGCACTTACCAGTACATGGGGTCGGTTGTACTGATACTGCACTCTGCACTTTCTGTGCAGATTTCGCAGCTGGTAGTGGCTGATAGAGAGGTCGGTTGCAGATACTTCATCTAGGAGACCCAAGGTAGTCCTGCTGGCATCCGCAGGCTCTGGCGTCCCCTCCTATGTTTCTATTTTCCTGTTTTCTTTTCTTTCGAGGCAGATGTAATTTATTCAGACCAGTATTTGTAGTAATTCGTAGTATGTTTGTGGATTGTGAAACCAGTTTCTGGGTGGTAACAGTTTCGGTATTGTTAATAGTATGTAGATAACCGATTAATTATGTACTTCCGCATTTATTTCAGTTTGATTTAGTTTTTGTTAAATTTTAACTTATAAAATGTGAAGGAAAAAGGTGAATAGAACTCTAACGTTGGCTTGCCTAGCGACTGCAATGTTAGGCGCCATCACGGTCCCGACGGTGGAAAATTCGGATCGTGACAATAATTCATCAAAGGACTTTTTTCTTTTTCAATTGATTCCAACAAATAATTCAATGTAGTTTTTCATATATTAAATTACTTGTATTAGTTGATAAATCTCCATACTTCACTTGTAAAAATATATTGGGTTTGTTGTTGTATTAGGTGATAAATCTTTGAGAAATTATAATAAAAGCATATGGAAAAACAAATACCCATAATTTTAGGATTTAATATTTTGCCATACAAATAATAGTATTTTTCAAAAGATATACTCAAAGGATATTCTTTTAAATTCACGTGAATCGATTGATCAAAACCCTTATATAAAGTTGAAAGATTTTTTAACCTTAAAAACAAGAACTCTTCCTATAACAGTTATGAACAAAAAAAATACAGATTTTAATAAATTTTCCGGCTATTATTGTACTTTTTAATTCAATATCAAATTCTAAAAATACTTAATTAATAAAAGAACACATAATAATTGCACATCAACTTCAAATAACATATCTTAATTTAGAGGAGACAATAAAATTATTATCACATCCTTATCATTTAGCTTATGTATATCAAGTATATTCTATTTATTAATCCCAAAATAAAGAAGAATCAATAATGTAATTGGAGGCAAAAAAAATAAAAAATAAAAAAATCGGAGGCTCCAAAAACAACCACCAAAGGATGTGGTGCAGTGGATGGGACTGTTCTTCTCTTAACCAGAGGTCTCTAGTTCGAGCCCTGGGTATAGAAAAATTCTTGATAGGGAGTGCCTCCCCCCGAACGGGGCCCTACGCGGTGCGTATCCGGATATAGTCGGGCTCCAATGCGGATACCAAATACTGGGTGCGAAACTTAAAAAAAAGAGATTTTTACCTAGCTATACTATGATAGCAACTTATTAATTTATTTTCTCTAGGTTTTGTAGTTTTCAAAAAGTACCTAGGTTTTTTTTACAAATTGTATACATTCCTCCCTTAAAAATCTCTCATTCCATTATTAATGCTTTTAATTAAGGGATTCAATTATATCATTTCCTTTTTTTCACACTTCTCCTCATTTCATGCTTCCTAATTTTTTCAATACGCATATCTCCTCTTCTCTCTCTCTTCAATAGTTGCACGTCTTCAGCAAGAAGCTACTAACTTTGCTTCAACTGTTGAATGATTTGGTTGGAACCTTCAAATACTAGATTAATGTCACATTCTATGTTCCTATTATCCTTATAATGTTAGGAAAGTGATATCTAATCTAACAAATCCAATAGCACAAAATTGTTTTCCATAATAGCAACCAAAAAGAAACCTTTTCATGCGATGTCAAAAAATCAGTTGCTACAAAGTTTCTTCAACAATTCAAATATCGTTAAACTCTAGCAAAATTATTACTAATAGGATAATAGCCCATAACTTACAATTACTCATCACCATATACAATTATCATACATTCGTGATACAATTTCTCCAACAATTAGAATACAAATACAATTATGATACAATCATGATACAATTCTGTTCTTCCTCGTCTTCTTCAAGTTTCAATCACAACTCTAAACTTAAACTCTGAAATAATATTGTATTATAATTGTATTAGGTATTATTTTAGGTATTGATATATCAGATACAAATTAAATACAAGTTTGATACAATTGTGATACAATTATGAAACAAATATGATACAATTATAATACAATCGTGATACAATTGAGAAACTTTTCTTCTTCGAGTTTCAATATGAAATTTTACCTAAAAACAACTCTAAACTTAACCAATCTCCCTCAAAATTGAGATATAAACTCCAAGTTATATTATCAATTGTTTGCAAGAGCACGATTTAGGGGTGGGTCTCTTATAGTGAAGGGACTTGGTAATTGCAAACAGAGGTAATGATTTTTGGGTGGGTCTCTTACGGTGAAGGGATTTGGTAATTGCAAAGAGAGGTGGTAGTTTTGGGGTGGGTTTCTTACGGTGAAAGAATTTTGGGTAAGTATTGATTTTGCGTATCTTAAATGTAGGATATTTTGTGTAACTGATACCCACTATTTAAGGTATATCTCATTTCCTCTTTTTTTTAAGATTTTGTATAAAACTAGTAAATATGGGTATATAAAGTAATTAATAAGGAACATAAATAAAAGTAGTAAATAGGTTTTTATTATAGTATAGCTAGATAAAAATCCCTAAAAAAAATCGAAGGCACCGAAAACAGAAATCCAAAATCGTCACCACTTATTTTGAACTTTATTAGAACAATAAATGGAGCTATATACGCATTATTATCATTTGCCCAACATCATCATTTAAGTTTTTCCTAATATTCTAAAGTTTGTAATTAATTAAATTTCTGCATTAAATTCTTACTTATTTGAAATGTATAGAAATTTTAATGTTAAATCCAATATACAAATTCTTTTCTTATTCGAATTATGTAAAATTTTATTTTAGAACTCAAACATTGTTTTAGTATAATATTTATATAATAGTTTTAGACATTTTTACTCACCGAGATGAGGTACACGCGCAAAGCGCGTACCTTAAATATAGTATCTATAAATACTTGATTGTGAACTTAATTATTATTGTATTAATTTGAAGTCGTTGTAGGAACCCAATATATTAATTTGAAGTTATTGTAGGAATTTAGATCTTGAATCCGTCTCTGCGGACGGTATATCCTAACGTTTGAACACATTAAATACCGTCAACCGCCAATAGGTTGGGTTTGAACGAGGGGTGTACAAAGAAAATCGATAAACCACACTAAATCGATAATCCGAGTCAAATTAGGAAAAAAAAACCCGATTGTGATTTGGTTTGATTTAAAAAAAAACGAGCATAACAAGTTTGGTTTGATTTTAACTAAAAAAAGTCAAACCGAAACCAAACCAACCCGATAATACATTTATACAATTTTTAAAAATATTTTATACATATAAATTTTTGTTGTAATGTAATTTCTTAAATTTTTTCACAGTTTTATCTTTTAACGTATTATTTCAAGTTTGGACATAACATTCTTGAATGGTAAATAAATTTTATAGCCCTACAAATGTAGTAACTCAAACGAAGTCCAAATCAATATTAATGCTAACAAAAGAAATTCAATTCAACACTAGAAATGACGATAGTGTATAAGGTTAGTAGGTAGTTGAGAGTTTCCTCCTTTCTTACCAGTAGTACTAGTAGCTCGCATGTACTTTCCTATTTCTCAGATCTATATTACATCATTTGTTTCAATTATCGTATTCTCCTGTTGTTACTATTTTGGTACTACTTATTCTTTTCTTCCCCTTTCTCTTCCCTCTCATTCTTTCTTTTTCTTCTTCTTTCCTCCATCTGCTGCTTCTTCTTCTTCTTCTCCTCCTCCTCCTCTCTACCTTTCTAACCGAGCGTCTATTGAAAACAAGCTCTCTAACTTCACTGGGTAGGGGTGATGTCTGCGTACATACTACCTTTCCCATACCCACATGTGGGAATATACTGTGCATGTTGTTGTTGTTGTTGTTGTTGTTAGTTTATAATGAAAATGCATAATTATGTAAAAATAGTACTTATTAGCTATACTTATTTCAGCATGACCTATATAGTATTTTTAGATTATGTTAATTTTCATTATGGCTTGTTAATTAGCAACATTTGCTTTATATAACTTTATTATCTTTGTTATTGAATATTTTGGTATAATGCTATGACTTATCTCTTATTATTGTGTTATTTCTTGGAAAGTACATTATATAGTTGTATTTAACTAGGACTAAAGAAATATTTGGAGCACAAATTACACATTAAGTGCTTTGAAGAATTTACCTAGAAAAAACCCGAAAACCCGAAAAAAATCAAAAAAGCCGAGAAAAACTGAGATTGAAAAACCCGACGTTGTTGGTTTGGTTTGGTTTGGTTTATAGATTTAAAAATCTGACACCATTAGTTTAGTTTGATAATTAAAAAATCCGAACCGACCCGACCTATATACACCCCTAATTTCAACAATGCCTTGGAGACTGTCTTCTAAGTGACAATTTCAGTTGCAAAAAATAATAGTTGCTTCTCAGCAAGACTTGGGGAAAAGTTTGGCTGTACCATAGTGCATGTTAACAAACACTAAGACATAATTCCAACTTTGATCTCTAAACTTGTCCATAGGAGAAAGTAAAAGGGACATAATTCCAACTTTGATCTCTAAACTTGTCCATAGGAGAAAGTAAAAGGAACCTTGCCTGAAAAAAATTACTTATTTTTTCGAACCTTAGCTTATTATTTTTGGGCTATAGATTTGCAAAGTTGCGACTGGACAAACTGGTTGCAATGTATATGTGTGGGTTGCACTTACGTTCAATTACGCACACAGCTAAAGCCTGTCGAATACCTTTCTACTAAGTAATCCAGAGCGTTAAACAAAAGCTTCCTCTACTTTTACATAGCACTGTTTGATACACAAATAGAAAACACAATATACAAGCAGTTGAACAACGTTGTATCATCGCTCATTCGTTGACTGATTAAATTCGGATGTTACCTGTCCGGAAACGCTCATCATACAGCTGCCAGTGCACGTATATACCTCTCAGTGTGAGATCCTAACATCGAGAAGTAAAACTGAGGCTTCTTCAAGGTTTTCAACTGCTTCAGATTCGATGAGGCGTTTGAAATTTCCGAGCTAGTAACATCTGTACACCCAGATAGATCCAAATGCTCAAGGTTTACACACCCTTCAGATATCAAAGCTAGACCTTTAGTAGTCAAGTTGGAGAAACGAAGCTCAAGTTGCACAAGTTTCAGCATAAATTTTCCAATTGCAGCAGCTTCTGAATCGCCATCTTGAGGATAGGCATCTAGATACTCCCAGGGGACAAAACATTGTTGTCGGGAAAGATCTAACCTACTCGTGAAATTTCGCCTTAGAATTCTCAAATTAGCACAATGATGTCCTATAAGAGCAAGAGAATTGTGAGATATTTGACAGCAGAGGCTGATATCGAGTTCCCTAAGCAAAGGGCACCCAAAGGCGATCTTAGACATCGTTTCATCAGTTACATGTGGACAGCATTTGATGGAGAGAACTTGAAGGTTTGGAGACCTGCAAAGAATATACAGAGCCATTATTTACCAGTCATAAATACCGACCACGAAAACTTTTCCAAAACTAGGCAAAAGATTGTCTTCGGGAAGCACCAGTGTTATCAGAAAGCAAACCAACAACATACCAAGTGTGATCTCACAAGTGGAGTCTGGTGAAGGTGGGGTATACGCAGACCTTACCTTTACCTTGTGTGAGGTAGAGAGACTATTTCCAATATACCCTCGGCTCAAGAAAAGCGATTATCAAAAAGCAAACCAACAGAATAAAATCTATGGGTTTATGTTAACTGGTAGGCAATGCCAAAAAAACAGAAGTAAGATTATTATATCTAATCAGTAAATATAGTGAATTGATGATTACCAGAAATTACAAACTTAGGAGCCAAATCACATTAGATTCATCAAAGTTGGGAGGTGGATCAACTGATACCTAATAACATGAACCTCAGAGACCACCATCCTGTATTATCCGTGATTCTCATTTCACCCGAATAGGAAAGTTAAATCCAGTCCACTACCGAGTTCTCTATCTTAAGTCTTAACGAAACAAGAAAAACAGGAAAAGAGAAAATATAGTCTAGGCTGAAACAGAACTCTATCTTTATTGAAGATTGGAATTTCTTTTATACATAAACAGTAAGGTAAACTTTTATCAAACACATCAGATTACGCTCCATTGCTTCCAACTTGATCAAACATATTAAAGTTTAGCCTCCACTAACGCAACGGCCAGCTCCAGCTGCATCAAGTCTCCTTCATTAAAGGAGTCTAGTATGTGAATTCAGTTTATTCTCCTCTTAAAAATGGTTACTTTGATGATCACACATAAATCCTATACCCAACAAGATAACCAGTGTTGTTGGGTATACACTACCCTCACTAAACCCCTGCCTTTAAAAGGCAAAGAGACTGTTTCCAGAAGACCCTCGGCTCAGGAAGGGGAGAGGTGAGGGGCAATAACAATTAACATATTAGAACCCCAAAAAGAAAAGAGAAACAAACTGGTGGTGGCATCCATTATCTTCACTTTCACATTTTATTCTAGTTATTGCTCAATACAGCCATAATATTCTCAGCCTAGTTACTTTCTTTTTTTTCCAAAATTTTCTTGGTTAACCAGTTTTACCTCAATTTAAAAATCCCATTTTCGGCCAATATATCAAAATTTTCTCAATGTTTCTTCGACTAGCATCTCAATTTTTTTTTTAAAATCGATCTTTAGATTTTTAAAACCAATAACAGCTAGAACATAACTCAGGGTTAGTTTTACTATAATGGACAACAAGATCAACAAAAGAAACACAGAAAGTTGTAGCAACTGTGCAACTACAACAACAACAACAACAACAACAACAACAACAACAACAACAACAACAAACCCAGTATAATCCCACATAGCGGAGAACTGTGCAACAAAACAAGCAAATTAATACATTAAGTTCCGTGAATGATTCTACAATATCAAGCTTGCTAGCTTAGCCACTTCAAATAATCAATTTATACAAGTTATTCGTAAATACTATCTCTTGTAATCAATGTAGAACTGAAAGAGGCGGAGCAAAACCACATTAACTTCCATCACTTGGTGCCAGAGGCGGAGCTAGAGTGCAATTTAGGAGTTTGATCGAACTCATTAGCTTTGGTTCAAACCTTATATTTATCTTAAAAATCCATTAAATATGTGCAAATTATTAATTTAAAACCCATTTAATTTTTTCTTTAAAAGTAAAATCTCGAACCTATAAGTTTCAAATCCTAGCTTAGCATGTACTAAAAAGCTACTTAAATTCAGCTAAGCCAAGCCAAACGGGATACATACATCCTTATCTGAACTTCTCAACCAAAAAATAATAATAATAATAATAATAATAATAAAATAAAAACTACTCAAATTACAATAATTCTATGAATTGGATACTTTTCTTTACCTTTCAGCAATTAAAGCTAGGGACTGATCAGAGCAGTGTCTAACCCGGACTGTAGTAAGAGATCCATCACTCCAAAGTACAACAGATCGAAGCATAGAGTCCATTTTGCGCTCGAACCCGGGCGTCCAGAAACGAGACGGTTTAGTGGATGATTCGAACTGAGTTTCGAGGTCGATTACCGAGTTGAGGGTAGGGTCTTTGCAAGCTTGAAACCATGGCTTGCACACAAACATGGCTCCGCGCCATCGGTCTTCGATGGAAAGGCGAGAAAGGATGTTGATGAGGCATAACTGAGTTAACTCGGCCCAGTCATGGTTAGGGCATGACTCGGTTTTCGTTTCTTTGTCATTGTCCATTTCTGATTGAACTTCTCCTCTTTACCAAATTTTGATTGAGCTTATTATAAGGGGTAGTAAGGGGTAGTTTTGTCAATTTAGTTCTTCTTCCTTCTCAATTTAGGTGTTAATGTTTTACTTAGCATTGAGTTTAGGAACACAAGTTTGGTGCACAAAGTATTCGGTACTCGGGAAGGGTTTGGAGAGTGTTGAACCTTAAGAATGTGATGTAGACAGATTATTTTAATACAAATGTGAAATGTTAGTAAAGGCGTATCCAGAATTTCAATTATATGGGTACACCATGAGAACCAGAAATCGAATTTTTAAGAGGGTGGCTAAGAGATGTATTTTTATTTATAAGTTAAAACAAAAAGTGGCTAAGAGATGTATTTTTCATTTATAAGCTAAAACAAAGATTAAATAAAGAAAAAGGAAAAAAAACATATAACCATTAAGAAAAAGAAAAAATAAAAGAAGTGTGTTTTATTAGAAAAAGCGGCAAGGGCATGGGATTTAACCCTATTTATTAATTGAAATATGATTTAAAAGAGGAAGGAGTATGGGAATCGAACCCATCACTATAGCCTGTTTAGCTAAGTATTTTTTTTTTTTTTTTTGGGCAAAAAGTGCTGCACTTTTAGCCAAAAAACGAGGTGTTTGGCCAAGCTTTTGAAAGGAAAAAAAATACGTTTGAGGAGAAGTAGAAAAAAGTAGTTTCTCTCCAAAGCAGTTTTGAGAAAATACACTTAGAAGCAATTTTTCAAAAGCTTGGTCAAACACTAATTACTGCTCAAAAGTGCTTTTCAAATTAATTAGCCAAACACAAACTGCTTCTCACCAATAACACTTTTTTAAAAAGTAATTTTGAAAAAAGCACATTTCAAAATAAGTTGATTTTAGAAACTTGGCCAAACAGACTATAAAAGGTAGAAGGTGCACTTTTCTTTATCAGTGCACTAAAGTGCTCACTTGAACTTGGGTTCACCCATGTTAATGTAAGTATTTTGAGCTGAATTTTACTGATATACATGATCTAGGGAGAGGAGAATGGGTTCACGTGAACCCACCCCTCTTATGTGCATACGCCTCTAAATGATAGTGGTTGATTCCATCGAATGGAGTTTAAGAAATAAACGAATACTTTTGAAATTTATGGTATAATTAAATTTTATGTAACTATAAATTATCTTATTAAGGATAAAGTTAAAAGTTATATTAATTTTAAATAAATATATACTAAAAAGAAGATTACTGGATAGAAAGAGTATCTCTTTATTGGGCATTTGTGAATGATGAGTAGTGAAAGTTTTGGTGTACTTAAGATATAGGAAGGCTCAAAATAATCACTAAAGTTTGAGTTCACTCAAAATAGTTCTTCATGTAGAAGGTAAAACAGCATGGATTGGTGAAAATGATAGTATAATTATCCCAAGATAAATTGTGGATTATCTTATTTATTATTTGGTTTATTTTTTCTTTTTTGCTTTGGTATAAGAAATATTGTGATTGTTTACACCACACAATTGTGATATTATTTTTTGCCATATAAATATAAGATACAATCTTGGAATTATGATGTACGACGTATATTTTTCTATGTAGCTCTTCTCTGGTTCTTTCAAACTCTTTTAAGAAAGTTAAAGTTAAAATTTTGAAAATAACAAATTTATCAAAATTGTATAGTATAAAAGCAAACACGTGATTTATATTGTATAACTAGTTTTTAGTCCAATTATCTAAATATTTATAAAAATATCTCCACTAAAATAATTTCATCATATTTAATCACTTAGGAGTGTTATTAGTGTTCCGCTGTATGTATCAGAGAGCATTTTTAAGTGAAGCTTCAAATTTGTACTTTTCTCAAACGTAGATGAAATTTATTGGACTAGATTAAGCTCCCATTTGGAAATAAATTTTTTTTCACTGGTTTTCAACAATATTTTAAAAAACATTATTTGGTTATAAAAAGTGATCAATTTTTGGTAGGACTGCTTATCGGGCGGATTGGGCGGTTAATTATTCTTAACGGTTTGGCTTAACGGTTATCGACTTTTAAATATATTAATCCGCTAGCCACCGATAAGATATCGAGCGGATTGGTATCGGTTTAGCTCTTATCGGACGGTTTATCGGCCTAATTCAATTTATATTGTGTGCATTAATTGTTTGTTGACCGGTGACTCAAAATAACATTCCTATGCTTAGCATACTACATTCCAGTCTATACTCTATAGAATACAATAGATGAGTCCAGGACAAGCACATAACAATGCTCAACTAATTGAATCAGACTCTTGCGTTTTTCTTTTATATTTCTTGACTAAGCACAGAATAGCTATAATGCTCAATGTTTTGTCTTGTACATTTTGTTGGTGTCAAACTCGACTGTAGGGATCTACCGTTAAGTGTAAGTCTCCTAATTTCATGCAATTTGAAAACTATACATGCAATTTTTCTAAATACCTTTATATACGCAGGTTTAATGTACAAGTACTGGATGACGAGAAATATCTTGGACTAAATANATTATTTAGGAATTAGGTATTAGAGATAGAGTACTCGAAGTGGAAGGGTTTTTGATATATATATATATATATATATATAGAAAAAAAATAATCTGCCACCAAACGGATAAGCTGTTAATAAAAGAATTTCAATCCATTCCCTGTCCGTTAAACCGTTAACCCGATATCAATAAGCCATTAAGCTTCGGTTTCGGTTCGATTTTGAACGCCCCTAGTTTTTGAATAGTTTTTGAAGATGAATTTTTCAAGTTTCAAAAAGTGGTTTAATGATCGTTTGGACATAAGAATTGTGAAATTCCCGAAAATGTTGAGAAAAAAAAAAGTGAAAATGGTATTTAAAAATTAGAGTTGTCAGTTGTGTTTCGACATGAATACAATTTGAAGCTTTTTTGCAATTATATGAGTGATTTGAAGTGAAATTTTTTGAAAAACAACTTCTTGATGTTTTCAAATTCCGAAAAATTCTAATATTCAACTTTAAGTGAAATTTGAAATTTTCATGGCAATTCTGAAAAAAAGTAAATTTTTTGGAAAAGAAGTAAAAAACAATTATGGGCAAAGGGACCCTTAGACTAGTTTTCAAGTTTTTGAAGTTTTCTACTCACAAAACTTCAACTTTTCTTCAAGTAAAATGCATGTCCAAACATAATTAACTTTCAAAAATCATTTTTCACCTCATCTTAAAAAGAAAAAACTCTTTTTTTTCAAATTTTAAACAAATTTATGTCCAAATGCTAGCTAAATGTGTAGTAGTTTTGAAAATTTGGGAGTACTATTATATACTCCATATACATTAGAGAACATTTTGAGTGAAGCCCCTAGGTTAAGGGATGAATTTGGAATTCATCATCAAAAAAGTCCCACCTTTCTTTCTGCTTAATATGATAAATTAACTGTGCTATTTTCAAAAAGTCAATTATCCAAACTACTAAATCAGCTACATAAATCCTCTGCATTCACTCCACTCTATAGCCCTATTTAGAAATAAGCAATTTAAAAGCACAATGTACAAGAAGTTGACTCATGCTTTGCCTGATTAAATTCGAAAGTCACCCGTCTGGAAACGCTCATCATACAGTTGCCAGTGCCCATACCTTTCAGATTCTAACATCGGAGAATAAAACTGAGGCTTCTTCAAGGTTTTCAACTGCTTCAGATTCGACGAGGCATTTGAAATATCCCGTCTAGTAACATTTGTACATCCAGTGAGATCCAGATGCTCAAGGTTTATGCACCCTTCAGATATCAAAGCTAGTCCTTTATTAGTCAAGTCGGAGAAACGAAGCTCAAGTTGCACAAGTTTGAGCATAAATTTTCCAATTGCAGCAGCTTCTGAATCGCCATCTTGAGGACAGGCATCTAGATACTCCCTGGGGATAAAACGTTGTTGTCCGGAATGATCTACCCTATTCGTGAAATTTCGCCTCAGAATTCTCAAATTAGCACAATGCTGTCCTATAAGAGCAAGAGACTTGTGAGATATTTGATAGCAGAGGCTGATATCGAGTTCCCTAAGCAAAGGGCACCCATAGGCAATCTTAGACATCGTTTCATCAGTTACGTGTTGACAGCTTTTGATAGAGAGAACTTGAAGGTTTGGGAACCTGTAAGAATATTCATAGCCATTATTCACCATTCATAAGCACCAAACATGATAACAGATAACATAACGTAGGAAAAGATCATCTTTTTGAAGCACCAGAGTTATCAAAAAGCAAACCCGTACCTCTGGAAAAACCAACGGGTTTATTTTAAATGGTAGGCGCCAAAAACCAAAAGGAATATCGTATATGTAAATAATAGAGAATGAATCACTACCGCCATTAACTACAAACTTAAGGTTAGTGGAAGCAAGTAAAATTTCATTTAATCGTTCAGAATAGATCCATTAAGGGGAAACTTGGAGCATCGGTCAAGTTGTCTCCGTGTGACCTATAGGCCACGGGTTTGAGCCGTGGAATAGGCCACTAATGCTTGCATCAGGGTAGGCTGCCTACATCATACCCTCTTGGGGTGTGGCCCTTCCTCGGACCCTGCGTGAACGCGGGAAGCTTTGTGCATCAGGTTGCCCTTAGAACATTAGATCCATCAAGTTGAGAGGTTTCAAGTGTTACCGCTAACATGAATCTCAGAAACCATCATCCCGTATTTTCCATGATCCACATTTCACCAGACTAGGAAAGTTAAAATCCAGTCAAGTTCTCCATCTTAACGAATCAAGAGATACAGAAAAAATAAAGTCTAAGCTGAAACAAAACTCCGTTATTTCTTAAAGATTGGTAGTTTTATCTTTTTTTATGCATAAAAAGTTAGGCAATTTCTTATCAAACGCATCAGATAACATACTATTTTTGCCAATTTGATCAAATATATTTTAAGATGTAGCCTCCACTCTAAACTACAAGAAAGCAATATCCAGCTCCAACTGCATCAAGTCTTCTTCCTGAGAGGAGTGCTCTAACGTGTGAATTCAGTTTATTCTCCTCTTAAAGATGGTTACTTTAATGATCACACAAACCCCCAACCCTGATACCCAACAACAACAATAACATACCCAGTATGATCTCACAGCTGGGGTTTGGGAGGGTAGGATATACACAGACACCCTACCTTGTGTGAGGTAGAGAGGTTATTTTTGATAGACCCTTGGCTCAAGCCCAACCCTGATACCTTAAGAAATTAAACATGACTCCACATACTCGAATTAAAGCCGTCAAGCAGCAGACGTTTTTCACATTCAAAATACTGATTTAAACAGCTTAAAACAGATCACCCTACTTGAATGGAAGCAATAAAACCCCACTTTGTCCGGAAGTTACCATAAATCATATTACACCAAGAAATCGGGACAACCTGCCCCTTGCAGAAACTTCAAAAAATACCATGTCAAACTGCAAAAGCACTGAACCTTGGATAAACTAAGGGAAGGAGGAAAGGAACACAAACTGAAATCGTGTTGTAAATAAGATTTACTATTCTTCTATTTTCTTACCTTTATGTTTGCCATCATATATATGAATAACAATGTTCTATTTTCCTGATTATCTTCTTTATCTATGAAATGACAAAATCTGGCCCTTAGTTGATTGACCACAACTTAGCATTTGATCAAACGGACTTGTATGCTTGAATAGTGTTGGTTAGATATTTTTTGTTCAAGTCGGATTTGTTTCCAATAGATAATGGAGCTTACATTGTGTTCAATCAGATTAGTCCATGAACAACAACAACAACAAACCCCGTGTAATTACACAAGTGGGATCTGGGGAGGGTAGTGTGTACGCAAACCTTACCCCTAGTTTTAAGAAGGCAGAGAAGTTGTTTCCGGTAGACCCTTAGCTTAGGAGATTAATCCATAAAAAGGCAATAATTAGCCTTTATTTTCATCCGGCCAAGGTTGTGGCCTAGTGGTCAATAAAGTGGACTAAGAATCATGAGGTCCCATGTGAACTGCTCCTCTTGAGCCGAGAGTCTATCGCAAAATTGGAAATAATCTCTCTACCTCCACAAGGTAGGGTAAATTCTCCGTACACATTATCCTCCCCAGACCCTACTCCGTAGTAATATATTGTTATGTTGTTGTCGTTGTAAGAACCATGAGATATCAGGTTCAAATACTAGTGCAGGCAAAAACAATAGGTAACTTCTTCCTATCTATCCAAGCCTTCGTAGATAGAGTTATCCAATACCCATGCCTGGCAGCGCATACCATGTGGAATTAGTCGAGTTATGCGCAAGCTGGTTATAAGCGAAGAAAAAATTAGCCTTTATTTTCATCAAATAATCTCTTTTGAGATGGCTCAAATACCTATCTAAGTTATTTTAAGAAAGCTTCAGTCATATTGTATCTGTTCAACTTAGATTAGCTTCCTATAGAAAGTAGAGCTTGCATTGTTCAATTTAGTTTTTCCTGTTTATCATACATTCTTATCTGAAACTTCTCAAAACAAAAATATATATAATAATAATTATTATATATATTTTTAATTTGGATACTTTGATTACCTTTCAGCGACCAAAGCTAGGGAACGATCAGAGCAGTGTCTAACCCGAACGGTTGTAAGAGACCCGTTACTCCAAAGTAAAACAGATCGGAGCATATTGTCCATTTTGCGCTCGAACTCGGGCGTCCAGTAACGAGACGACTCAGTGGCCGATTCGAACTGAGTTTCGATGTCGATTACTGAGTTGAGTTTACGATCCTTGCAAGCTTGAAACCATGGCTTGCACACAAACATGGCTCCGCGCCATCGATCTTCTAGGGAGAGGCGAGAGAGGATGTTGATGAGGCATAACTGAGTTAACTCGCCCCAGTCATGGCTAGGCCCTGACTCGGGTTCTTTCTCTTTGTCATCGTCCATTTCTAATGGGAAGTTCCTCTAAGTTGCTATCAATTTTTAATTCTGGGATTATTAATAGGAAAGGAGTAGCAGTCAACATGGGCTAGGCCCGTAGGGCCACCCCATGCCAGCCCGCGATTTAACAGGGTTGGGCTAGAATTTTTGGAGTCCGTTTAAAAATGAGGCTTTTAAGTCCGGCCCGAGTAAGCCCGTGGCCCGTGAGGATTGACTGAGGTTGGGCCGGCCCGGCCCGTGGGCCTAATAAAATATTTATTAAAATATATAAAAAATAAAAAGTATATTGCCTATAGAGATGGAAAGTCAGAATTGGATCTTTACTAAGAGGAACCAAAATTTGATCTTGAGAAGTTTCAAGAGATGGATGTTGTCATGTATTGGAAGAATCATTCTAGAAAATATCCCGATCTTTCAGTGATGGTGCGTGATGTACTTAGTATTCTTATTACCATTGTAGCATCGGAATCAACATTTAGCATTGGTGGCGTGTTCTTACAAAGTACAGAAGTTGCATTTATTATGAAAATGTCCAAACACTTGTTACTACTCGAAATTGGCTGCACAAGTTTTCCCAAACTCAAACTGGTAATATTTTTTTATGTGAATTTAAATATTATTAATTTTTAAAATTTAATTATTTTTAATATTTAACTAATTAATATTGCATATGAATTGTAGATGTAGATGAAAACGAAGATGTTAAGACAACCTTGTCACAAGCGGATTCAAATGTGTTTGATGAATATGATGTGTTGGATATGTCATAAGCATCATGAACGTTCTCTTGAATAGTTTGTTTTAAGTTTTGACTTTTAGTGAATGAAAAGTCTTGTCTTTTACTTTTTTTAGTGTTTATTGTGATATATTGGAACAATATAAAAAGTTATTAAGTTTTGCGAATTTTTTTCAATATTTTTTAACTTTTAAATAATTATATTTTTTTAGGTCAGAACTTAAAGAAAAAATATAAAATTATATTTTTAAAAATAAAAATGATGGGCCGGTCCGTGGGGGCCCGCGGCCCACATAGGGCCGGGGTGGGCTGACTATTATAAGGCCCATCAAAATAGTGGGTTAGCCCAGCCCAGCCCGTCAATTGCTAAAGCCCATGTGGACTGGGCTGGGCTAGCCCGACTCGGCCCATATTGACAGCTCTAGGTACATCTTTACACAAATAGTGGTTCAGATTTATTATTTATTTTTTTAGCCGGTATATATAGATTAGAAAGAATTACAAGAAAATACACTTGGCATCACACTATAACAAAAAATGACCCGTATTTTTAAGTTTTACCCAACCTAGCCTATGTTGTACATATTTTGAAAGCACTAGCAAATTCAAAATTTGTATTATTACAACCATTGCTTCTAAAAGCTATGGAGTTAAGTTTGTACTCTCACAACCATTGCTTTCACTTTATTTTCTTCTCACATATTCTACATATGCTTCAAGGGGTCGTCCGCCATTACTGCTTCTCGGCTTGTGTCACCTGATTGCAATGTAAGAAAATTGAAGAGTAGACGTCCACTATTGAAGGCTATTAAAAGCTTTATTTTCGAAAATAAGATTTTTGAGTTTGTTAGTTGTTTGGATTGGGTGTTGTTCTAATTGATTGAAAATATCAAAAGGAGTTCAAAATTTAAATATGAAGTGATTTTGAGTAGATTTGAGCAAGATTTGAGTTAAATTTCAGAAAAGACGCAAGGAAGAAGACGAAGTTAGCTTTTTGTATAATTATGTATAATCTTGTATAAAAGTGTATAAACACATCTTATACACTATTATACACCTTTATACAAGCGTTTGTAGACGGACTTCTTCCACGATTTTCAGTTGCAATTCTTGTTCAAAACCAGTCCAAATCTCCATTAATGACTTCAAATTTTATATGCAACCTCCTTATGCTTACTATTTCTAACAATTCTAAATAACACCCACTCCAAATTTCTCACAAAATCAAATGCGAAATCTAAACCCACATATTTAAGCTTGTTAAAAATCTAATTTCACCATTCAAATGGATTTGGTTTGTTGAACTAATATTTGAGTTACAGTTGTTGATTCGAAAATTAACTTAAAACTTGAACAATCTTTTTTTAAAATTAAATAGTAATTTCGAGAATTTATTGGAGTTGGATGTTGAGTCTTACCCTATTATTTTTGGGCTATTTGGTTGTAAATTGAAATATGGGCTATAAAATTAAAAAGTAGGTATCTCAGTTGTTCTTATGTGAAATTTTTCCTATAGATTATATATTAATTATAATACGTGAATTTATTTAATATATATTATATATTTGTTGGTTCTTTTAGTATAAACGACTGAGTGTGTGGCTATTTGAGTTAATGTAAAAGTTAGGAGTTTATGTTTTGTACATTAATAAAACAAATTTTTTACACAATCAGATTAAGTTAACTACAACGACAGGTAGCCGTTCATAACAAGTACTTCATAACAGAGGCGGAGCCAGGATTTCAAATTTATGAGTTCAGGAGTCGAATTTTTTTAAATTACTAGGTTCTAAATTAATTACCTAATTTGTACATATTCAATAAACTCTCTAAGATAAATACATAATTTTAATCAAAGTTACCGGGTTCATAGTCGGCACTTTGGCTCCGCCCCTGCTGCATAACAGATAACTTGAAATATAAAGTAACAACTTATTATATCAAGTTAAATTGCATTAACCGGATAACATTTTCTTACGGTCAGTACATATAATTCTAAAATTTGAATTATTTATTTGATATAACCATTTGTTTGGCTTGTATTTTAAATATTCGCCACAATTTGAAATTTTTCGCAAATCGTAACCTCCTGGTCACACGGCAGCAACTTTACCAGTTCTGACGAGTTTAAGTTATTATTATATCGAGTCCCAACAATCAAAAGATATCTCATGTTGAGCATTTTGAAAATTAATTTTATTATCCTGGTTCTGACACTTCTCTTGCTTTTTAACCGTTGTGTCCGAGTCAGCTCGCGTGAAACTCAACAGATTTCACGGAATACCTGCTATCTCCCAGCAACATAGATATCGGGTAACTCTATCCACCAACGCTTGTATCAGGTAACTCTTGTTTTCTAAACAATATTGAAGTATTGTGAGGTAATGAACTCAAAACATAGGAGGAAGCAGTATGGAGAACAACTAGTCTGAAAGCTTACTAGTCTATAATCTTTGAGCAATCAGCAATATGTAACTATCATATGCAAATGATATCACACATTGTCACCTTAACAATTCCAGTAGATCCTTTTGATCCTCAAGTTCTACTGAACTACTACCCAAGTTCTTTGATAGTCCCCTCTCTTTCATCATAGCTCGAATTTTCTCCGCGTCATTCCACCTTCCCATTTCACCGTATAAATTAGCCAAGACAACGTAATAGGCCGAATTCTTAGGTGCCAATCCAACAAGTTTCCAAGCTGCAAACTCACTCAATTCTTGATTCCCATGAAGTCTGCAGCCAGCAAGCAGTGCACCCCAAATGCTCTTCGTAGGTTCCATTGGCATCTCTTTGATCATCCTAAAAGCGTCTTCTAAATGCCCACAACGCGCAAATAGATCAACCATACATGCATAGTGTTTCACACCAGGTGGAAATCGATACTTCCCGTTCATCAACCAAGAAAAGATTTCTCTACCCTGTTCAACCAATCCGGAATATGCACAAGCACAAAGCACAGCAACTAATGTCACTTCATCAGGGCTGACATTTTCGCGCTCCATGAAAAAGAACCATCGCACCGCCTCCTCCCCACTTTTAGCCAATGCCAACCCTCTTATCACAGCATTCCAAGTATACACATTCTTGTGTATCATTTCTTGAAATACCCAAAAACCATATTCAATTTTCCCACATTTTCCATACATATCTATCAATGAAGTACCTAATATCACATCCAATTCCCATCCACTCCTTCTTATATAGTCATGTATCCACATACCCATATCGAAAGAACCATAATTAGCACAAGCAGATAATGCATTCACCATTGTCACCCGATTAGGTGCCACACCCGCATTTCTCATTTGCTCAAACACAACAAGCGCATCATCATACTTCCCACAATCTTTATAACCCATAATCATAACTGTCCAAGAAACAACATCTCTCTGAGGCATTTCGTCGAACAGTTGTTTACACAAGTCAATCTTGCCACATGAGGCATACAAGTTCAATAACGAGTTCTGAACGTAAATATCACACCCATGACCCCATTTTATGATGTGGGTATGTACAGATTGGCCTAGTTTTAGCTCCTTAAGATCAGACAAAGACTTGAGAACAAAAGGGTACGTGTAATTATTCGGAAAAATACATTCTTTATGCATGTGGGCATACATAGAAATGGACTTTTGTTTTAGTGTAACTTCTGTTTGTGAAAATGCTTGAATGAGACTGTTGCAAATGAAGACGTGGGGCTTCTTGATAAGTTTGGTGTAAAGGGTGAAAGCAGAGTTTAAGAGACCTAAAGATTGGCAAGCTGAGATGAAATTATGGGCAACGGTAGTGTTGAAATGGAGATTGTGGAGAATGAGTTGAGTTTGGATTTGGGAAATATGAGCAGGTGAAATACAGGTTGTGTTCAGGAGATGGAGGATTTTTGTTGCTAAATTGTTGAGCTGTGAATATGAATTTGATGTCATTGGCAGCGTTTGTGCATTTACCTGCCTTCTTTGAAGCATGGAATATATATTGATGTTTTGGTGGGCTGCTCAAGTAGGAAAATCGAAATTTTAAGCACTTTTTTTGGTTTCTCCCACAGTGTTAGTTAGAGGTGGACATATGATTTGAGAGTGGCGGGGACACCACTATCGAATAAAAATTTGAGTAAATGATGGAGTTGGAATCGAACAGACGCAGCACCACTAAAAGTCAACTTGTGTCCCCCTAAATCGATCAATGCAGCTGCCTAAGATTTGAATCTTAAGGTGTCAATCAAAATATATGTATGTTATTTAACATATATACACATATATACATACATTTTTTTCGAGGTTATTGGGGGCCACTGGCCCCCAATCCAAATGGTAGGTCCGCCTCTGGTGTTAGTACCTGCTTTAGGGCCAACTAATTCGATTCTTACCAATTCTTACTTTCGGGATAAAAACTTTCTATTGTAGGCTATCATTCTCATACTTATTATCCTATCGCAATCTTTGGTGGTAACTTTTTAAGTTATGTTTTTGGAATTAGAATGAAACTTGGTCAAATGGAGCAAAACGAATTTTGAGCTTTTATATAACTAGCCTCAACTATTTTGTGATTGAGGTCTTTTATTTTTTTGGCTGTTGTTCTGTTCGGTTTGATATTTCGGTTTAATCCAATAAAGCACACCCTTAGAAATCGTTTGGTTGCCGTTTAGAGTTACGCAGGTATTAGTTATACATGTATTAGTTATGTATGTATTAATTATATATGTATTAGTTATGCATGTAGTTATTCAAAATTGTTATGCTTGTATTAATTATACAGAGATTAGTCCTTGAGTAATGTACGTGAAATTCATAAAAAGGGTCATGCTAATTGTAGTGTATATAATTCTTTTTTGAGGTTTGGTTGAATTTTTTTTCTATATTGTTACACACTTTATTTAATAATTCAAAAACACCATAGCACAAGATTGTTATTTGCCGGCGAAAACGGCAGTGAAAAGTTTGCTAGAGAAATGGCAATAATATTTGGTAAATTGATAGGAGTAAATTTGTCATTTTAGTATTTTATCCATGTATTACTAATACATGTATTAGTTATTCCACCTTCAACCTCGCATAAAATAATACCCAAATTGACTAATAACTTATACATGTATTATTTATCTAGAACTGTAAAATGCCAACCAAATATGGTAGTATTAGTTATGCTGAATTTGGTACAAATAACTAATGGCTATCAAATATAGTATAAGTTATGGTACCCCTAAATCCTAATACATGAATAACTTTTCCCGGAACGGGCTACCAAACGACCCCTTACTCTATTACTTTCACGTGATATGATTCTTTATAGTATGTTTAATTTGAAAATAATATTTATCCATAAAATATTGGAAAAAATTCAGATAAGAATAACTGGGATCCCTGCCTTTTAATTTTATAGCCCATATTTCAATTTACAACCAACTAGCCCAAAAATAATAGGCTAAGATTCAACACCCAACTCCAATAAATTCTCGAAATTACTATTTATTTTTTAAAAAAGATTGCTCAAGCTTTTAAGTTAATTTTTCAATCAGCAACTATAACTCAAATATTAGTTCAACAAACCAAATCCATTTGAATGGTGAAAATTAGATTTTTAACAAGCTTAAATATGTGGGTTTAGATTCCGAATTTGATTTTGTGAGAAATTTGGAGTGGGTGTTATTTAGAATTGTTAGAAATAGTATAAGGAGGTTGTATATAAAATTTGAAGTCATTTAATGGAGATTTGGACTGGTTTTGAACAAGAATTGCAACTGAAAATCGTGGAAGAAGTTTGTCTACAGATGCTTGTATAAAGGTGTATAAAAGTGTATAAGATGTGTTTATACATCCATATACACTATTATACAAGATTATACATAATTATACAAAAAACTGACTTCGTCTTCTTCCTTGCGTTTTTTTTTTAAATTTAACTCAAATCTTGCTCAAATATACTCAAAATCACTTCAAATTGAAATTTTGAACCCCTTTTGATATTTTCAATCAATTGGAACAACACTCAATCCAAACAACTAACAAACTCAAAGAAACCCTATTTTTGAAACCAAAGCTTTAAATAGCTTCAATGGTGGACTTCTACTCTTCAATTTTCTTATTGCAACCAGGTGACATAGGGGGAGAAGCAGTAATGGCGGACGGCCCCTTGAAGCATATATAGAAGATGTGAGAAGAAAAGAGAGTGAAAACAATGGTTGTGAGAACACAAATTTAACTCCGTAGGTTTTGAATTTGCTAGTGCTTTCAAAATATGTACAATATGGGCTAAGTCGGATAAAACTTAAAAACATAGATCATTTTTTGTTATGATATGATGTCAAGTGTATTTTCTTGTAATTCTTACCCCAATAAAGTACTCTATAACTTACCGTAAAGTAATTTTAACAGAAAGAAAATCAGATAGCTATTTCAAGCCGTAGGAATATCAAGTAGCTAAGATTATATATATTAAATTTTTAAAGATTTGGTACTTGTATTAGTTTATTTAATTCATGTCCTTATTACTAATTTAATTAATCCATGTCTATATAGGTTTTCTAATCAAAATCTAAATAGGTTTTCTATTCCTATTAGGAGTGGGTTTAATAGGAGTAATATAAATATGGGTATTACATGAATGAATGAAATCAAAACAAGTCCATAACTCGCAATTCAAACCTAAGCATGAACTCATCGAAGAACAGCTCCGCCGCCGGTAGCATCGGCAGCAACAGAATAATAAACCCTATATACAAATATGCATCACCGGCCAACGCCGCCGCTACCACCGCCGATTCACCGGCCGAGGATTTGAAACAAAATCTCAATCAAAGCATAAATTCAATCGAAAATACCCTAGGAATTCTCCACCAGCTTTATCTCACCGTTTCCTCTTACAATGTTTCCTCTCAACTTCTCCTTATTCAACGCCTGAATAATCTTGTGCTAGAGCTTGATAATATGGCGAAATTCGGAGAAAAATGCAATATTCAAGTGCCTATGGACGTCCTGAACTTGACTGATAACGGGAAAAATCCAGATGAATTTACGAGAGATGTGTTAAACAATTGCATTGTCAAAAACCAAATTACTAAGGGGAAAACAGATGCATTTAATGGTTTGCGTCGGCATCTACTGGAAGAGCTTGAACAGACTTTCCCTGACGAAGTGGAAGCTTATAGGGAGATTCGAGCAGCTTCAGCAGCAGGAGCGGATGTAGCCTTTGGACTACGGATTTAATTGAATCCATAATTTTCGATACAATGTATGAATTTGTATGTAAAAATTTATCAAATCTTTGCAAGTATTAGGTAGGCGTTTGGACATAAAAACTGTGAAATTTCGAGAAAAAGTGAGAAAAAAGAAAATTCTAAGTTGAAAATGGTATTTGAAAATTAGAGTTGAACATATTTGGACATGAATACAATTTGGAACTATTTTTGAAATTTTACGAGTGCTTCAAAAGTGAAAATTTTGAAAAATACTTTTTGGAGTTTTTCAAATTTCAAAAAAGTTTCAAAATTCAATTTCAAGTGAAATTTGAAATTTTCATGACCTTCACTAATTTTGAAAAAAGAATTTTTTTTATGGCCAAACGAACCTTAGATTTAAACCCGTAATTTTAATAGTGTTATGAAATTAATGCTAAAATCCTAAAAATATGTGGTAGTACCAAATTAATTGAGAGCTTTGGAAGAGCCAATTATTACTATTTTGGAGAAACACAATTGATTACCAATAAAGTATTGTGTTGTAGTAAGTCTCAAAGAAACTTATTCAGTTTCCAAAGTATACGCGAAAGCGATTGATTATATTGAGACTATAAATAAAGGAAAGATTTAATATCTTCTATTACTACAACTTGTAGCGGGGTAATATGTATGTGAAAAGCTACCCGTTTTTCTCCAATTTGTACTACATAAACAAAAGAATACCACAATGAAGTGGATATTTATTGATATAAAAACACATATCATAATAAACTTGAAGTTTATTCATAATTGCACACATCATGGTGTAAACCTGAAGTTTATCAATATTGATAATTTATTCAGTTGGCATAATTGGTTTACCCATATCAATTTAAGTATGATGTGCAAACATAAAAGAGAATTCACATGGGTAAATATTAAAGAACTAGAAAGTTCTTTACGAATTCTCTTACATTGCTTGTTCTCATTAATTAATAGACCAATTAAAATTGGGATTGAATCCCATGAATGCTGGAAATATCAAAGGTGAATATGGGCCCATTCACCTGCCATGTATACCACATAAGATGCATCTATGAGATGGTTACATGTGCGATTATTATTAACCCGCAACCTGGCCGATGTTTGCGAGGTAACTTGCTCACTAATTTAGTTTCGAGCATAATTTCCAGATTTGCTATTCAAGAAGTTCATCTTGATAAGTTGGTTTACATCACAGTTGGTTTAGCAAAATAATTTATTAAGTGCCTCTACTTAATAGCTAAACAGATGCTTATGAGAACAAAGTTATCTATATCAGTTTGATATAGGTTATATACGAAAGTATATTACATTCTCCCCTCACAAGTGGTTCAGGGTCAGGAACCAAATAATTCCATCCTATTATAATTGATGTGCGGTGTATATTTTGACTAACATCATAACGCACAAAGATGGGTTCTCAAAGTTGAGGAAACAAGTTAGTTTTTCTAACATGAGGGGGAGACATGATAAACAATTGAGAAAAAGTTATGTGGAATGAATTATCATTTGTACATGTAGATCCTCGAATAAAATAATATGAACTTGAAGTTCATAAAAGGATAATTCATGTGCAATTTATTGCAAAGCATGCCAGACGCATTTGCTGACCCAAAGAAAGTAACTATATTCTCATTGCAAATGCTTTTATTAAGTCCTAGAAGGACAACGTCTATGGTACGCTTAAAGCATATAGACAAATCGGTTTCAAATAAACTTCTTAATATAGAAGATGAGCAAATGATCAAAATGATCATAATAAGGAGGCAAGTGATCTAGAAGATCACATGACATAACACTTCAT
>NW_017672527.1:32156-38972 GCF_001879085.1 Nicotiana attenuata
AGGAATTGATATATATGTATATATCGATAACACTCCTGATAAGTTCTTACTTGATTGATTGAGCATGCTATATTTGGATTAATTGTGAACCCCTTTGAGGGTTTGAATTGCTTAAATCACATTAAATTTATAAAAGGATTTCTAAAAGACTTAAGCTTCGTTTTCTCAAACTATTAAAGAGAATTGGCCTTCCTTGGACAATTACTCTATGTGGACTTCATGACTGACTGTTTGTCTATGTGTGTTTATTTTGGAACGGGCCGAACGCCTCGGCAGATTAAATAGATGCATCTATAGGCGCGTCGTCGACCCTCGGCAAGTGCACATTTACTTTCTGTTGGATCGGGCCGTCGCCTTGGTATGATTTGCGCATGATATCTTTTGTATATTGATGCATGAGGAATCTTAAATGATTACATTGCCTTTCATGGCTTGAGATGAACTCATTAAATGAAGAAAATTAAAATCTTGAAAATCCTTTGCTAACTGTTAAAAGGTGTTTACCTGTTTTACAACTTTGTGAATTAGAATGTGTTATATGAATCCATGATTTCCCCACACATTTAATATATTATTATTGGACCGCTAGTGAGTGTCCAGGTTGACCATCTCGTCTCTACCTCTTCGAGGTTAGGCGGGATACTCACTGAGTACACGTTGATTACGTACTCATACTACACTTCTGTGCATTTTTGTTGCACAGGTATATGTTACTTTAGGTAGCAGCACGGATGATTTGGGGACTTGGTGAGCCGCATTGTTCGAGACGACCCGCAGCTAGAGTAGTCCCCTTCCAGTACTTTATTTATTGATTCTCTGTCCACTGTATTTCGGACAGACATTTGTATTTTATTTTCCTTATCAGTAGTTGCTCATGTACTTGTGACACCGGGTTCTGGGATGGTTTTCTTTGAAGATGTGTATTAATAGTTAATTTCTTCATTTGAATTGAAACAGAGATTGTTTTATATATGAAAAATGGAAGTAAAACTCCTAGGTTTTCAAAGTTATAAAAAGAGAATTTAATTGGTGATTTAGTTGGCTTGCCTGACAGCGGTGTCCGGCGCCATCACGACCCGTAGTGGATCTGGGTCGTGACAGAAGGTCTTATGTGGGGGAATAATTTTGGGGAAATATTTTTGGGGGGAAAGTCTCATGTGGGAGAAGGTTCTTCCAATTCTTCTTTTATTCCCAATTTTCTTTTTATATATCTCTCTCTTTTTTTTTTAATTAAAAGCCCTAGAATTAAGAATCCTAAAAATATAAAATTATACTAATTATAAAAGCTACTTAATCCTAAATTAAAAGAGAAGAATCAATAAAAAGAAAGGCAGAATAGCCTCGTAGGCACTTGTACTTGTTAGCGTTTGTCATCCCGGTCTCTATACTCAAAGAAGATTCATCTCGACACTTATAGTTGTTCAAAGCCAATATTTTAAACCCCTCTCACCTCGCGTGTTCTTCAAATCTCTGACATGGATGACACATCAGTGGCCACATAAAATTTTTTGTTACACATCATTATTAATTTATTTTTCACACTATTTTAAAATTGTTCATTTTCTTTTCTTTTATTCCACCATTTACTCCATCTTCCTCCTCCCTTACCATTTGTATTCTCCATTCATAAATCTTAAAAATCTCCTAACCATCACTATGTGCGACCCCTCTTCGACCATCCTTCACCCACAAAGCTTCTTCACAGCCAACATTCCACCATAGCATCATCAATCAACCACCAAAAGCTAAACCGGCCATCAATAATGACCACCCGAAAGACCAACATCACCCAAAACTTTTTTAAATTTCACTACAAGAAAACTAGAAAATAGGTTTCACCGGCGATCTTCTTTCACTATTTCTATTTCTTTTATTTGCAAAGGCTATTTTCCAAAGTAGGGAATGGGGTGTGAGAAAAAAAACTCCGTTGATGCAAATCTGGTAGATGTTTTGGATCAATAGCGAAGAGGGATGTCATTGTTTGGATGAAGATATGGTGGGAAGGGTACCATTGCTGTGGGTTTTGGGTTAAAATGGGGGAAGAGGAGCAAAGTGAAGAAGGGAGGGAGATAGAGAGGGGGGGGGGGGGGCAGTCCTTGGTGGGCGACAGAACGTAAGAGAAAGAAAAAAATCACCTATTTGGCCTTTTCTTTCTTTTCTAATTTGATTTTTTGAATTTTTCTTTTTCTTTTTTCCTTATTTTAATCATAAATTTTTTACACGCTCCTTATATGCGTAAAATACACGATTTTGTCCAGTTCAACGATTAAGTTGCCGCATAGACTTGGTCAATGGTCAGAGGGGTTTAAAATATTACTTTTGAACGAGTAGAGGTGTCTAGATGAAACTTCATCAAGTTTGGGGACCGGGATAACAAAGTGGCACAAGTATAAGTGTCATTTAGGTTATTCTGCCATTATATAATAAGGACACTTATTTTGAATCAAAATAAAAACACCAAAAGATCACTTATTATGGACCATAAAGAATAGCTGTTAGTTCGGCTAATCCATTTAATCAAATATTCAATAATAACTTTCCCAAACTTCTCGACCTTTTAAAAAAAAAAGTGCTGATGTTAGTATTAAAAAGTAGTGTAATTTCAATTTTCATGCATATTGATTAATTTGGTTCCTTTTTTTAAGAAAAAAAACTGTTATGTGCTATTTGCTTTCCTTTTCTTCCTAAATAATTAATGATCACATATAAGATTTTATTAATCCTGTCATAAATATCAATGAGAAAAATATCTCATATTTTGCTGAGAAGAAACTACCTATGCTCCAATAATTGTGTGTTAATGTGCCTTGATTACACATAGGACCTACTAAATACCTAGCTAGACTAGAGCAATTTTATTTTCATGTTGATGAATTTCAGGATAAAAAGATCTTCAAGTAAAATAAAGATACAAAAATTCCAGTGATCAGTTAAGTTTTTTTTGTCCAACTAATTCGAATTCGCGTCAAGCCAAAAGTGTTCAAATAAAACCGTAAACCGAACCATACTAATAAATTGAGTCAAAAGAAAAAGTAAAATAGACTTAGGTTTGATTTAATTTGATTTGATCATAAATTCAAAAAACTTATAATATTTAGTTTGGTTTGGTATCGAGTTCCTAGTTAGTAGTTGGTATATGTGGTTAAAAAACTTAATTTCCAACTAATACTCCCTAGTTTATTAAAGTAATTACAAACTAAAATTTGGTCTTATTTGCTATAATAAAGATGCTAAGATCAAGAGACTATACATATGGAAGCACATCTAACTTATATGTGTTATATTTTATCATATTAATTCCAACTTTAGGGTACTAAATTTAACCTAGATTCACATATCAATTTATATGCAGATTATTGGAGGTTTGACGAAACTCAAAAGTCAAACCAAGATGAACCACTTTGGTTTAAGATTTGGGTTGTTAAGTAAGTTTATATCGTGTGCAAATGGTAGAATTTTCCAAATTCATATTAAGTTTTGATGAAAGAAGCAATAATATCACTAGATAGGAAGCCTGAACCCTAAACCCTGTACCCACTAATTGCTTCCCCTCTTGATCACACAAATATATGTTACATCAAACGAAATTATAATTTATCGTCACATCAAAATAATTTGTCATTTATGTAGCATGGGGTCATGTTTCGCGAACCATCAATTTAATATGATCGCTCATCTATTATTAAGTGAAATCTCACCTTCTTTTGCTCCTACCATAGTCAAAAGAGACGTGACAGGTTTGATATTGCTTTTCGATCCAACTTTGATCATGGTATTATCAGGGGCGGATATACGTATAATAAACTGGTGTCACAAATAATACGAAAAATTTATCAAATACGTATATAATACAAAAGAGTGACACTAGTTAACATAACTCTTCAGTTACAATTTTTTTTTTTTGTGCAAATTTAAAGCTTAATTTGTTTGCAAAAAATTAATTTGAGCAGGATTTGAACTCCTAACCTCCTATAAATGAAAATTTCTTAGAACTAGCGGGCCAACGCCCAATCTAATTATACTAAGGAGAAAATAAATAATATAGTAATTAGGCTATTTGTTCCATTCTTTAAAGGTGACACAAGTTCTGCGTACGCCACTAGATATTACTATACTACATACTTGGCTGTGATTGAAAACACTTTTTAGTACATATCATGCAGTCAATGGCGGAGGCAGAATTACCGCCAAGGGGGTCCGAAAAAAGTTAAAAGGTTGTAGCTAGTGGGAAAAGAACCAATGACCTTACAAAGATTTTGAACCCTATTGACCACTAAGCTATGCTTTTGGGCTGTGTCAAGAGTATCCAAAACATAATATATAGACATAAAAATCAGATTTTACCTTACATATATAATATAATTTTTCGGCGAAAAGGGTCGGGTGAATACCCATCCGCCCCTAAATCCGCCCCGGCATGCAGTGTACCTAATTCACCTCCAGAGTTGAAGGTGATAATATTGCACCTCATAAAAATCAACATCAGTACAGATATCAAAATAAGGAGGAAAGGGATGTCTTTAACATTATCCTTTACTTCGTCCTTTTTTGGGGGTCATTGTACAGTTGGAGAATTTGGACCAAAGCAAATTATTTGTACAATTTAATACAAATTGGACCAAGCAAATCACTTGTACAACTAGCTACCGACACTCAAAATATACTGGGCCTAAGTAAAACAATGGAGAAAATGTGTCATGTCACATCAACATGGGCACAGACACCTTGCTTGAAGCAATGTTACATGACTCCGTTCCGTCGGATTTTTTTTGTAATTTATATGTATAATAATATGTAAAATTAAAATATTGGGTACAAATATAAAAAATAATACAACTTGCCATTACAATCATTTATTTATCTCCAGATATTGAAACCGCTTATGAAAATTCCTACATACGCCACCGCAAGTCGGCATGTGATTCAAGTTATTGTAAGTATCTTATGCATTATAGTACATAAATTTTGAGCCTAACAAATAGGATAGTTACATTTTCCTCATGATATCCTGTTTGAAAAACATAAGATTGCTTCCAGGTTAAGAGGTTATCCCAGGATTATGATTATGGGATTATAATGAGAATAATCATTGATTAGCACGAAGTTTAAGGGAAAAAAGAGACTTGTAGTCCATAACAAGTAATAAGTATTCGTGTGACAGTAGATTATCTCATTAATATCAAAAATTTAAAAAAGAAAAGTACGACATACAAATTGAGACAAGGTTACTATACTTAGGAGCTTAACTAAGTAGAACTTTGATCTCTCTGTGCACCAAAATGTATAATCTTTTATGTACCCCTATTTCTAAGTCCAACACCATTTAGCCCGAGGCATATCTAGTGTAGATGCTATGGGTTCAACTGAACTCATAGCTTTTGTTTATACTCTGTAGTTTTGCGCAAATAATTATTAAATATGTACAAATAATAAATTTTGAACCCATTAAAGATGTGATGTGGTAAAATTGCAAATCGAAACCCATAAAATTTAAATCCTGGATCCGCTTCTACATTTACCTAACCTCACTTTAGTTCATAAACATATTGACGACAACAACAATACACCAGTATGGTCCCACAAATGACATATATGGAGGATAGTGTGTACGCAATCCTTAGCCAACCTTGTGAAGCTAGAGATACTGTTTCCACATACTCTCGAATCAAGAAAGGCATGTAAAGGGAAGAATCCATGTAAAACACTGAAAACTTACATATATTTATATTGCAAGAGTTGATTCAAAACAAGTGACATAGGATACAATATACATACATAGTTCATGTCCAAATAATAAGTAAAATACAAGCTAAAACAAGACAACCACAAACATAAGGATCAAGTAAGAGTGTCATAACGATCACTTGGTGCTTCAGTCTCGGCAAAGATGATTATATATAGAGCATAAATAATTCCAGGAACATAGCCCAATATGGTCAACACCAAGCAAATCAAAAACTCCAACTGCAAAAATTACAACAAAAAATAACACTCACATCAATAATTCCCTTAAAACAATCACCCAAAGCAAGTAAACTAACAAAATTAAAAATAAAAGTAAAAAGATCTTTTTTTATACGCCTTTCTCCTTTAATTTATGTGAACCTATTAGACTCGAGACGGAATTTAAGAAAAAAAAACACTTTTGAAACGTAAAGTATAAATCTTTTAAAACTTGTGAAGTAAAACATGACAAACCATTATTGCTTCCGAGATCCAATCCATATTAGTTGTCATATTTCTCTTTTATACATCCCTTAAGAAACGATTAATAGAAGAGAATTGTTACTACACTACCCTTACTTATTTCTTTAATCATTCAACATATTAATCTCTCTTCAGTAAATATTCTCTTTATTTATGAATTTCTACTCTTCCATTTAGATTTTTTATGCTAGTTTTTTTTTTAAACTTTCAATGACACTTAATACTAAGGATAAAATGGAAATAAATTATACCTTAATTTTCTAAATTGAGAATTATTTTGGACCAAATATATTTAGTAAGGAGGACAACTAATATGGATGGGGTATTAAAATCCTAAAATAGGAGTTTCTTTATTAGGAAACGGTTTATTATTTTTAAAATTGACTAAAAAAAATAGATTTACATAAATTAAAACAAAGAAAAATAGAAAAAAGGGGGATCTTACAGTGCAGCAACCACGGCGGAGGCAAACACCAAGAGGAGGAAGTAAGATTGCTAGTAATATTTCACAGACAATTGCACATCTTGAGACCATTTCTTTGGGTGGGGTAGGTGGGGTGGGGGGTGGGTTGGGGGTGGGGTGGGGAGGTTTAGAACATGACTGGTGGA
>NW_017672527.1:38992-45461 GCF_001879085.1 Nicotiana attenuata
GGTGGAGGGTGGGGGAGGTTTAAGAAACAATGACTTGGTGGAATACAAGGCAAGGATAGTCTGATATTTATATGCAAAATAGTGTGGCAAAATATGCAAAATATCTAGTGGCGTAGGATATTTCTTAAATCCTACTCCCTCCGTTCCAATTTATGTAAACTGTTTGACTGGGCATGAAATTTAAGAAAAAATGAAACTCTTGAAATTTGTGGTCCTAAACAAGTCAAAAAGGGGCCCAGAGTATTTGTGTGGTTGTAAAAGTTTCTCATTAAGGGTAGAATTATATGTTTAAGCTACATTGTTACCAAATTTAAAAAGGGATCTTTTTTTTATGGAACGGACCAAAAAGGAAATAGATTCAATAATAGTAGTACAAGTTTGTTTTTTTCCTTTTTTGTTTTTATATTGAGAAAATGCAAAAGATATGGGGAAAAATAGTGTATTCCCTTTATTTAGATATAACTAGTCTTTATACTCGGTGTGATGCACAAAATATCTTGTGTCATATGCAAGATCTAGTTTATGTATATTCAATACTTATGGTCAAGCTATGTAATTATCTAATATTTAATGATTTGAGTATATGAAAGTCATATTTCATTAAGATACATTAATAATAGAGAAAACAAAGAATAAAAAGTCATTTAGTTATTTCTGCCTTCCATGGATTGCTACAAAATTTTGAAGCTAAAAATTAAAAATCTTAACCACGAAATATTAAAGAAACACATGTTATCGCTAGAAATTCTTCAATTTCATTCTTGCAAAAAAAAAAAAAAAAATTATCCTGAAAATTTATACAACAAAAAGCTATTAGCAAACCTAATGTAACATTTTATACATAAATACATGCTGTTGAAAAACACAAGTATGATTTAATACATTCGTCAAATTATGAAATTAAAGTCAATAGAAGAACTTTAATAGATCCCTGAATATATTAATAGAAGAATGATATTGTATCGCACATACTTGGGTGAAATCATTATTTAATTTTTTTTGACTATAAAGTCTAATAGAAGAACTTTAATAGATCCCTAAATATACTAATAGAAGAATGATATTGTGTGGCACATACTTGAGTGAAATCATTATTTAATTTTGTGGCTATAGTTTATATGTAACAAAGTCGATTGCATAGACTCCTATTCAAATTGAGACTCATTCAGCAAAAGGTTCCCTTTGTCTATTCATTATTATTCATTAAAGGGTAAAGGGTCAAAATTGCCCATCTATTATTGTTTATTGGTTGTTTGTGCCACCCGTGACACTTTTCGGCCATTCTCGTCCCTACCGTTAACAAAGTTTGCAAAATTACCCTAACCCTAACGTCCCTCCATTGTGGCAGCTGGCCCCTCTAATATTTTGTCCATGTCAGCAGCCAAGTCAGCAGGTCCACCAAATAAAATACCATGTCAGCGTCCATATCACCACTTTTAATAATATCTTAGTTATTGTTTTTTTTTTTACAATAATGAGACACAGTAGTATCGCTGTCCACCACCCCTGCGCCTTCATACCTCTCACTGTCTTCACTACAAGCCGATTCAATTACTGAAACCACATACCAGCAGGTGGAAAAAGCCCTCGCCACCAAGAAATGAAAGGCCGAAAAAAAAACTCCCATGGACGTCGCTGCCACATGAGACAAGAAGAAGAAGAGGGCAAAGAAGTCAATTGGACTTACAAGATCTACATTTTCAAGGTGCTTAAACAGGTTGATCCTGATATGGGTATAACAATATCTTCGAGAAGCTTGCTCAGGAATATGTTCTAAAAAATTTCTGCTTGCTCAGGAGATTTTTTTTGTCATTTTTCTATTACATCTCTTTCTTACTCATCAAATCACCATGTCACCTCCTTCATTCCAATTTAAACCAGAACCAGAAAATCCAACAATCTAGCCAAAATGAAATAACATGATTATATTTGAATTTTCAGATTTTGAATTAAATTCATGTGTTCATTACCGTTGGGCCAGATTCAAGTAAGAGATTTGGAAGCCCATTATCGAAAATTTAAAGCCTCATCCTGGGTTGGGATTTTATGCATATGAGGTTGAATTAAACTTTGAGGAGTGATTTGGTAACTGTTATAGGACTGAAATTTTGTAAAACCCAGTTGAAAATTAATTTTAAACGTGGTTCATCGGCTTCACCATTGTTGATCTTTAAGAGTTTCAGATTTGACAATTTCTTTTGGAAGTTGTTCTAATATTGAATGGTCGTAGGTTTGAAAATTATTTGTGTCAATCATGTGAGAATTATTTCTTGAAAGATTCTGAGGGAGAATGAAGGGTCTTTGTCTGTGTGAGTTGATTTAAATTTCTTGCCGGGGAACGGGGTTGCTGTTTGAATGACGAAACATGAAGAAGGAGAAAGGAGACGAAGAGGGGAGCCAGTACCGTGGAGGTTAGTTCCGCCCGTTGAAAATTTTTCGGCGAAATGCCATAGTTTTCGGCGATTTTGGTATGAGGTGAGGGAGAGAAGATGAGAGAAAGGGTGGAGAGGTGAGGAGTGGGGGGTCGTTTATGTTAGGGTTTTAATTTGGTGGGGTCGATGACATGGCAGCTGACATGGAAGCTGGCGTGGATAAAATTGATGGGGTCAGCTGCCACAGTGGAGGGACGTTAGGGTTAGGGGTAATTTTGTAAACTTTGTTAACGGTAGGGACGAGAATGGCCGAAAAGTGTAACGGGTGGCACAGTCAACCAATAAACAATAGTAGAGGGGCAATTTTGACCCTTTTCCCTTCATTAAAAGTGAACTACAATATAAGCTAACCTTATGAATATTTCACAAGTAACGTTGCAGACAATGAGTCTTGCTCTTCTCGTCTCTTGTTTGGAATGCCATCATAATTCAAGTTCTTGATGCAACTTACTTTAATTTATTACATCACTTGGCTTGTTAAATTCTTGCGTATTTAGGAACCAAGTCGAAATTGTGCTTACTTCTCAAGAATTTCAGCATAAATCCTTTGTAACGATCCAGCCAGTCGTTTCGAGAGTTGTAGCCCCTTCCCCCATTTACTGCTCATTTTGTGCTTTATAGGTTTTATGTGACTTGCCGGAATAGTCGGTTCGGGTCCGGAGGAATTTCGGAATGAATTGAGACACTTAGTCTCAAGGTTGAAAGCTTAAGTTGAAATGGTTGATTGGATATTGACTTAAGTGTAAGCGTCTCCGAAATGGAGTTTTGATGGTTCTGTTAGCTCCGTCGGGTAATTTTGGACTTAGGAGCGTGTCCGGATTATGACGTGGAGGTCCGTAGTTGAATTAGGCTTGAAATGGCGAAAATTGGATTTTTAGAAAGTTTGACCGGGAGTGGACTTTTTGATATCGGGGTCGGATTCCGATTCCGGAAGTTTGAGTAGGTCCGTGGTGTCATTTGTGACTTGTGTAAAAAAATTTGGGGGCAACCAGACGTGATTTGATAGGTTTCAGCATCGTTTGTAGAAGTTGAAATTTCCTTAGTTTCAATAGGATTGAATTGGGGTGCGATTCGTATTTTTGATGTTTTATGATGTGATTTAGGGCTTGACTAAGTTCATATCGTGCTTTAAGACTAGTTGGTATGTTTGGTTGAGGTCCAGGAGGCCTCGGGTTAATTTCGGATGGTTAACGGATCGAAAATAAGACTTAGTGCATTGCTGAAACTGGGAGTCTGCCGGTGTAATCGCACCTGCGGAGCTTTGATAGCAGGTGCGGGCTGTGTTGCGCAGATGCGACTTTGGAGGGGAGTGTGCAATGGCCGTAGGTGCGAGGAAATTACCGCACTTGCGTGGCTGCAGATGCGGCGATAGGAGCGTAGAAGCGGAAATGGAGATGGGAGCTGGGTCCGCAGAATCGGCTTGGTGGCTCACAGAAGCGAGTCCGCATGAGCGGATTCATGAGCCGCATGAGTGGAGGAAACCGCGGAAGCGGGAGAATAGTCGCTTCTGCAACATCGCAGAAGCGGGTAAGAGGCCGCAAGTGTGAGAAGGCCTGGGCAGTGTATTAAAAATGAGGGTTTCCGTGTTTTTCATTATTTTTAACATATCAAGCTCGAGATTGGGCGATTTTTGAGAGGGATTTCGAAGGGATTCTTGAGGCAAGTCACTTGTTCTCATTTTTGTTCAATAATCTTGTTTCCCCATTGAACTTCCCACCTAGTTTTGTGTGTATTTAAGGTGGAATTTGGAGGTTTGAGGCTAGGGATTTGGAAAGTTTGATTTGGGGATTTGAGTGACGATTTGGTGTTGGATTTTGGTAAATGTGGTGTGGTTGTACTCGTGGTTGAATGGGCTTTCGGGTTTTGTGACTTTTATCGGATTTCGAGACATGGGCACGAGGGCTGACTTTCGAGTTGACTTTTTGACTTTTGATTAAGAGTTTAGTATTTTCTTATGGAATTGATTCCTTTAGCCCGTGTTGATTGTATCGAACTGTTTGTGGCTAGATTCAAGGCATTTGGAGGCCGATTCGCGAGGCAAGAGCGTGTTGGAGTAGAGATTTACACGGATTGAGGTAAGTAACGGTTCTAATTTTGTTCTGAAGGTATGAAACCCCGTACTACGTGTTTTGTGATTGGTGTTGAGGTGACGCACATGCTATGTGACGGGCGTGTGGGCGTGCACCGTAGGAATTATGACTTGGTCCATTCTATGGAACCGTATAGTTGAATAATCTATCCATAAATTCTCCATGTGATATAGAAATTAAGCTGCAAATCCTGTTAGAAATCATGTTTAGGCCATGTGTTGGTACTGTAGGGACCCTCAATGGTCGTGTTACATGTTGAATTATCTGCTAAATTATTGTTTTATACTCAATCTCAATTTTACTTGCATATCATATCTCAGTCTCTATTGTTCTTTGTTGATACATTATATCATTTCTGTTTGGGCTGATTATCATGATTATTGAGAGCCCGAGAGACTGGAGAGGTTGATGACTGAGTGAGGCCGAGGGCCTGATTATGAGAATATTAATGGGATCGGACTGCACACCGCAGCATGTTTCATTGATTTATGCCATGATTGGCTTGTTATAGCGCTTGGGCTGAAAGAGCCCCTCCGGGGTCTGTACACACCCCCAACAAGGGCAGGTACCTACTAAGTGCGAGTGGCGAGTGCTGAGTGCGAGTGGCGAGCGACTGAGAGGAATGAGTGACTGTGAGGTTGGAGTGTATGGGAGGACTGAGTGACTGTTGCTCTGAGATTATGCATTTGATTCCATTACTGTTGTACTTCAGCTGGCATATATCATCGTCATGAAATTTCTGAAAGATATTATATCCTGTTTCAATTGAACTTGACATGAATTAACTGTTTTAGCCTTAATTGTCGAACTTGAAAGCATGCCTATCTTCCTATGTTGTAATTGCTGTAATTGAACTATATCCATGAAGCTCGTCGCTACTTTCAGCCCATTATTTAGTGTTGTTACTTACTGAGTTGGTTGTACTCACGTTACACGGTGGGTGTTGGTTTCTCCGCTCACCTTGACCGTTTGGAGATTCTAAGGTAGCTGTCCGGCATTCGTAGACCTTGTCTGTCCTTCCCTATCTTTCAGCTTAATGTATTTAGTTTTAGTCTTTCATAGACTGTATTTTCCAGATTGTGTTGTATAGACGCTCATGTACTCAGTGACACCCCGATGTTGGGAATTTCCGTATTATGTTTTGACCGTCTATCCAGCTTTTGAGAGTTTTAATGTTATAAACGTGTGTTATTTTTTTGTTCATCTAAAAGTATTGGAAGTATTTTGAAGTGTCGGCTTCCCTAGTACCACCTTAGGTGTCACGAACCAGATTTCCCACCCTCGGGAGTCGTGATGGCGCCTACTCGTGGAAGCTAGGCAAGCCAAGAACCTTTGCAAACATTAACCTATCTCGTTTTATACATGATTTACAATTAAATTATCAATGAATAAGCAGTTAAAAGACAGTGGAAAGTAAAATTTAGCGGAAGTCTGAACTAAATATAGAAACAGCATCTAGAAAGCCAATACAAGTCTCTACCCAGCACCTGGTGTCACAACAATACACGGACTGTCTAGGATTACTACAAATAAGAGTTTGAAATAAAGGACATAGTCTGTTTCGAATACAAATGTCAACAGAACATGAAAACTGAAAGAAGAGACGCCGGGCCTGCGGACGCCAGCAAGGCTACCTCGGAGTCTCGTGGACTGAAGGTCGGCTCCCTGACTACTGATGCGCACCGAAAGCTGCTCCGACACCTGGATCTGTGCAAAAGAGCACAGAGTGTAGCATCAGCACAACCGACCCCATGTGCTGGTATGTGCCTAGCCTAACCCCGGCGAAGTAGTGACGAGGCTAGACCAGACTACCACATAAACCTGTGCAGTTCCTTATATATATATATATATATATATATATATATAAAATAAAAGACTAATTACTACTAGTCAGTACACATCTCGTTGCGAGGCGTGACACCGACTCCACTTCTCAATGTTCGTGGT
>NW_017672527.1:45478-48335 GCF_001879085.1 Nicotiana attenuata
TCAGTACACATCTCGTTGCAGGCGTGCAACCCGATCCCATTTCTCAATGTTTCCGTGGTAGGCGTACCACCCGCTCCCATTTCATCAAATCTCGTGGTAGGCGTACCACCCGCTCCCATTTCATCATATCTCGTGGTAGGTGTACCACCCGCTCCCATTTAATCAATTTCCTTAAATATTTTCAAAAAACAATTTTACTCAAAAATTTATTTCTCGTGCTTGGGACCTTGGAATTCGATTCCGGGCATACGCCCAAGTCCCATATTTTCCTATGGACCCCCCGGGACCGTCAAATCATGAGTTCGGGTCTGTTTACCCAAAATATTGACCGAAGTCAAATTTATTCATTTTAATATCAAAACTTAGCATTTTTCACACAATTTCACATTTAAGCTTTCCGGCTACGCGCCCGGACTGCGCACGCATAACGAGGCTGCTATTAATGAGGTTTTCAAGGCCTCGGAAGCACATAATGGGTAAGAAAACAGGTGATGACCCCTTTGGGTCGTCACAGTTCTTAGTATTAAACTCTGCAAATTTTTTGAGGAAATATTAGAATTTAAAATATTTATATATTTAGCAGCAATATTGAAACACTATCAAATCAATTGCTCTTTGAGAAATTTATCATTTACCAAGATATATTGATTACAATGAATCAAATAGTGATGAATAATTTAAGTACTCAATTAAAAATCGATTAATTTTAACATGAAATAAATTCTTGTACTTAGCAAAAGAAAACTACCAATTAAACTAGAACGTAAACGGCAAACGAGAGAGATTTCAGCTTAATGTATTTAGTTTTAGTCTTTCATAAGACTGTATTTTCCAGATTGTGTTGTATAGACGCTCATGTACTCAGTGACACCCCGATGTTGGGAATTCTCCGTATTATGTTTTGACCGTCTATCCAGCTTTTGAGAGTTTTTATGTTATAAACGTGTGTTTATTTTTTGTTCTCTAAAGTATTGGAAAGTATTTTGAAGTGTCGGCTTCCCTAGTACCACCTTAGGTGTCACGAACCAGATTTCCCACCCTCGGGAGTCGTGATGGCGCCTACTCGTGGAAGCTAGGCAAGCCAAGAACCTTTGCAAACATTAACCTATTCTCGTTTTATACATGATTTACAATTAAATTATCAATGAATAAGCAGTTAAAGACAGTGGAAAGTAAAATTTAGCGGAAGTCTGAACTAAATATAGAAACAGCATCTAGAAAGCCAATACAAGTCTCTACCCAGCACCTGGTGTCACAACAATACACGGACTGTCTAGGATTACTACAAATAAGAGTTTGAAATAAAGGACATAGTCTGTTTCGAATACAAATGTCAACAGAACATGAAAACTGAAAGAAGAGACGCCGGGCCTGCGGACTCCAGCAAGGCTACCTCGGAGTCTCGTGGACTGAAGGTCGGTTCCCTGACTACTGCTGCGCACCGAAAGCTGCTCCGACACCTGGATCTGTGCAAAAGAGCACAAAGTGTAGCATCAGCACAACCGACCCCATGTGTGGTAAGTGCCTAGCCAACCCGGCGAAGTAGTGACGAGGCTAGACCAAACTACCACATAACCTGTGCAGTTATGTATATATATTATATATATTATATATATATATATATATATATATATATATATATATATATATACACACACACACATACACATCTACAGCAGGAAAATAACAAGAATAAACATTTTAAATGGGAGGGGGGACATGCTTCGGGGATAACAGATAATACAGAATTGCAGGAGAATAATAGGAACATAAATAAATTAACCCTAACACGGATAAGGGAAATAAAAGCAGATTTCACTGTCAGTACACATCTCGTTGCAGGCATGCAACCCGATCCCATTTCTCATTGTTTCCGTGGTAGGCGTACCACCTGCTCCCATTTCATCAAATCTCGTGGTAGCGTACCACCGCTCCCATTTCATCAAATTCTTGTGGTAGCGTACCACCCGCTCCATCTCAATCATATCTTGTGGTAGGCGTACCACCCGCTCCCATTTTCATATCTTGTGTAGGCGTACCACCCTCCCATTTCATCAATATCTTGTTGTAGGCATACCACCTGCTCCCATTTCAATCAATAACTTATGGTAGGCGTACCACCCGCTCCCATTTCAATCAATAACTTGTGGTAGGCGTACCACCCGCTCCCATTTCAATCAATAACTTGCGGTAGGCGTACCACCCGCTCCCATTTCAATTAATAACTTGTGGTAGGCGTACCACCCGCTCCCATTTCAATTCAACACAAAGTCACAATAAAATTCCGGCAAGGAAAACAAATGCAATAAAATAATAATTTCCCGGCAAGGGAACAACAATATCAAAATAACCATTCCGACAAGGGAGAATCAGCTATAACCAAATCCTAGCTCAAACTCTACTCAGCTCGATTAATACCAGTACTCAAACATAAATAAAGTCATAAACTAAATCTCTACTCAATATCAAGAGTCATCAATTTAAAGCATCCGAAGTGTCATTTAAGAACACAACAACTATCAATTTAAGACTCACGGTCATGCTGGACACGAACGTATAGATACTCGTCACCATGCCTATACGTCGTACTCAACAAGAAGCAATAAAAAAATAAGACTCAACTCCTAGTCCCTCAAGCTAGGGTTAGACCAAACACTTACCTCAATGCTTGAATACAACTCAAGCCTCAATTATAGCTTTACCCCGCGATTCCACCTCCAATTCGCTCGTATCTAATCACAAATTACTTAATTACATTAATAAACACTAAATGAATCAACCCCGATGCATGAAAATGAGTTTTCCCAAGTTTTACCCAAAAAGTCAAAAATCGCCCCCGGGCCCACGTGGTCAAAAC
>NW_017672527.1:48360-72839 GCF_001879085.1 Nicotiana attenuata
ACCCAAGGTTCGAACCAAACCCCGATTACCCATTCCCCCACGAACTCAAATATGCAATTTGGTTTGAAATCGGACTCAATTGAAGTCCAAATCCCAATTTTGAAAAACCTAGGTTTTACCCAAAACACCCAATTTCCCCCATGAAAATCTATGATTTTAGGTTGAAAATCATGTTATAAGATGTAAATGATTGAAAGAAATGAGTAAAAACTAACTTACAATTGATTTGGAAGAAGGTTTGTTCTTGAAAAATCGCCCAAAGGAGTTGTGTTTTGAAAATGGGGTGAAAATGACTTAAAAATCGATTAAAAGTATAAAAATTTGCAGGTTGCACCCCACCCTCAGATATGGGAATTGCGAAGTCAAGTTCGCATTTGCGAACACTGAGCAAAAGGAGGGACTTCCCATTTGCGACCAAAAGTGTCACATTTGCGAGAGTCCAATTCCGCATTTGCGAGCCATGTGGTCGCATTTGCGATCCCAGGCCAACAGGGGCACCTTCGCATTTGCAAAGAAATATATCGCATTTGCGAGCCAGGCTTCGCAAATGCGAAGCCTGCAGGTCAGTTATACCAGAAACTTTCAAGTTCAAAAAATGCAATCCGTGGCCTATCCAAAACTTACCCGAGCCCTCGGGGCTCCAAACCAAATATACACACCACCTCAAAAACATCCTACGGACTTATTCTTGCGATCAAATCGCCAAAATAACATCATAAACATCGAATTAAACCTCAAAATCCATGAATTCCTCCAAATTCATTAAACATCAAATTTTCCAATTTAGGTCCGAATCACGTCAAACGACGTCCGTTTTCAACCAAATTTCACAGGAAGGACTTAAAACATATATAAGACCTTTACCGGGCGCCGGAACCAAAATACGGGCTCGATACCATCGCTTTCTAATCAGATTTCATTTCCAATTTCCTTAAACAATTTCAGAAAACAATTTTACAAAAAAATTCATTTCTCGGGCTTGGGACCTCGGAATTCGATTCCGGGCATACGCCCAAGTCCCATATTTTCCTGTGGACCCTCTAGGACCGTCAAATCACCGGGTCCGTTTACCCAAAATGTTGACCAAAGTCAAATTTATTCATTTTAACATCAAAATTTAGCATTTTCATAGAATTTCACATTTAAGCTTTTCGGCTACGCGCCCGGACTGCGCACACATATCGAGGCGACTCTAAACAAGATTTTCAAGGCCTCGGAAGCACAGAATTCATTTAAAACGGGTGATGACCCTTTGGGTCGTCACATTAGGCGCCATCACGACATGCTGCGTTTTGGATCGTGACAAGTTGGTATCAGAGCCTAGGTTACATAGGTCTCATGAGTCATGAGCAGGTTTAGTAGAGTCTTGTGGATCGGTACAGAGACGTTTTTACTTAACTTCGAGAGGCTATCGAAACCTTAGGAAACTTCACATTCTTGTATTCTTGTCGTACGGATTTGTTGATTCCGGTAACTAAACTTCTATTATTCTATTCTTTCACAGATGGTGAGGACACGTGCTACCGAATAGGACGGACAGCCACCAGTGCCGCCAGCTAGGGACGCGAGAGGCCGAGGTCGCGGTAGGGGCCGAGGTGCAGCTCGTACAGCAACTAGAGCATCACCTGTAGATAGGGGTGGGCATAGTTTGGGCAAACCCAAAATCCAAACCGAAATCCGAATTTTTAATATTTTTGGTTTGGATTTTTGGATTAAGGATTGGATTTTGGATTTAATTTTTAAATTTTTTGGATTTCGGATTGGATGTTGGATTTGGTACTTTGGATTTTTGGATATCCGAAAATCCAAAAATTTTATACTTTATATTTCGTACGTTATCTATATGTCAATAATAATAAGTAAATACCCTATCCATTAGATATTATTTCATATATGCAATATTAATTACTAAGATACTGTTAGAATACATTCTATTTGGACATGGTTTTACTATTACTACTTCTTATCAGGCGTATTAATGTCTCTATTGCAATTTTTTGATAGTAATTTCATTACTTGAATACTTTGTTTGGATGATTGCGGTGAGAATGAGTAACTTTTCAGGTAATTTAATATAAGTACTTCATTTGGATATTAATTCTTGTAAAAAGAAGAAACATGTCAACTTATAAGCTCAAAACCGAAAATCCAAAATATCCAACCCGATTAATCCGAAACCGAACTTAAAAAATCCGGTCCAATCCGAGCTTATTTGGATTGGATTTGGATTGTTATTTGTTCAATCGAAATACCGAAAATCCAAACCGAAATTCTATATTTAATCCGAACTGCCCGACGCCCACCCCTACCTGTAGACCCACCAGTCGCTCCAACTCAGGAGCAGGTACCAGATGCGGTTGAGCCAGTGGGGCTAGCTCAGGCACCAGCTGTGCCCATTGTGATTCCAAGCCTTTAGGAGGCTTTGGCTCAGATTCTGACTGTGTGCACTAGCCTTGCTCAGGCGGTCTCAGTTCCGATCGCAGCAGCCACTTCTTAGGCCGGGGGAGGTACTCAGACTCCCGCCGCCCGTACTCCAGCCGGTTGCAGCTACTCAGGCAAGGTGGTCCCCTTTATGACTGATGATGAATAGAGGAGACTAGAGAGATTTGGGAGGCTTCATTCTCCATCATTTAGCGGGGCTAAGTCAGAGGATGCTCAGGGCTTCTTGGATAAGTGCCAGCGAATTCTTCGCAAGACGGGTATTCGGAGACCAGTGGGGTCTCCTTCACTACTTTTTAGCTTACTGGGGATGCCTTCAGATGGTGGGAGGCTTATAAGATGCGCAGGCCGGTCGGTGCAGCACCACGTACATGGCAGGAGTTCTCCGTTCTCTTCTTGGAGAAGTTCGTGCCGCAGGGAGGAGCTGCGTAGACAGTTTGATCAGCTACGTCAGGAGGGCATGTCTGTGACTTAGTACGAGGTGAGGTTTTTAGAATTATCTCGTCACACAGTTTGGTTAGTTCCCACTGATAGGGAGAGGATTAGGAGGTTCATCGATGGTCTCACATATCAGCTGCGGTTGCTTATGACTCGGGAAAGGGTATCTGGTGCTACTTTCGACGAGTGGTTGATATTGCTCGGCTGATAGAGATGGTCCGTAGTCATAAGCGTGGGAAGAGGAAGGCCAAGAGGCTTCGTGGATCGGGTGGTATCGGCGGTGTTCCTTCTAGGGGTCAGTTCTACCACAACAAGGGCCGTCCTTATAGGCACGCTCAGATGACTCGTCCAGTTCACCGTGGTACATCGTCCAGCCATGGTTCATACAATGCTCATCAGGGTCAGTCATCTCTCAGTCCTCTTCTAGCTCAGAGTTTGTCCCGTGGTCCATCGATTTAGGGTTCATCTATGCCAGGTCCTTCTAGCAATTATCCCGATACTCGGTGCTCCCTTCAGTCCCCACCACCAGCACGGAGGAGTTGCTTCGAGTGCGGGTAGTTTGGGCATACGTGGAGGCAGTGTCCTCGTCGTCCGGGAGGTCCAGTGCAGTAGAGGAGTCAGTCTGCAACTTCTCCACCAATTACTTCACCACCCGCTCAACCAGCTCGGGGTGGGGCCTAGGCAGCTAGAGGTCACCCTAGAGGGGGTGGCCGATCGGGTGGCGGTCAATCCGAATTCTATGCTATTCCTGCCAGACCAGATGTTATTGCTTCAGAGGCAGTGATCACATGTATCGTCTCAGTATGCCATAGGGATGCTTCTATATTAATTGTTGTAATTGAACTATATCCGTGAAGCTCGTCGCTACTTTAAGCCCATTATTTAGTGTTGTTACATACTGAGTAGGTTGTACTCACGTTACACGGTGGGTGTTGATTTTTCCACTTACCTTTATCGTTTGGAGATTCTAAGGTAGCGGCCCGGCGTTCGTAGACCTTGTCTGTCCTTCCCTATCTTTCAGCTTAATGTATTTAGTTTTAGTCTTTCATAGACTGTATTTTTTCCAGACTTGTGTTGTATAGACGCTCATGTACTCAGTGACACCCCGATGTTGGGAATTTCCGTATTATGTTTCGACCGTCTATCCAACTTTTGAGAGTTTTGATGTTATAAGCGTGTGTTATTTTTTTGTTCATTTAAAAGTGCCGGAAGTATTTTGATGTATCGGCTTGCCTAGTACCACGTTAGGCGCCATCACGACAGGCTGAGTTTTGGATCGTGACAAGTTGGTATCAGAGCCTAGGTTACATAGGTCTCAAGAGTCATGAGCAGGTTTAGTAGAGTCTTGCGGATCGGTACGGAGACGTCTTTACTTAACTTCGAGAGGCTGTCGAACCCTTAGGAAACTTCACAATATTGTATTCTTGTCGTGCGGATTTGTTGATTCCAGTAACTAAACTTCTATTATTCTATTCTCTCTCAGATGGTGAGGACACGTGCTAACAAAAAGGACGGACAGCCACCATTGCCGCCAGCTAGGGCCGCGAGAGGCCGAGGTCGCGGTAGGGGCCGAGGTGCAGCTCGTACAGTAGCTAGAGCAGCACCTGCAGACCCACCAGTCGCTCCAGCTCAGGGGCAGGTACCAGATACGGTTGAGCCCGTGGGGCCAGCTCAGGCACCATTTGTGCCCATTGTGATTCCAGGCCTTTAGGAGGCTTTGGCTCAGATTCTGACTGTGTGCACTAGCCTTGCTCAGGCGGTCTCATTTCCGGTCGCAGCAGTCACTTCTCAGGCAAGGAAAGGTACTCAGACTCCCGCCGCCCGTACTCCAGAGTAGGTGATGTAGGGCTTTCAGACACCGGGGGTACTACCATCCCAGCCGATTGCAGCTACTCAGGCCAGGTGGTCCCCGTTATGACTGATGATGAGCAGAGGAGACTAGAGAGATTTGGGAGGCTTCAGCCTCCATCATTTAGCGGGGCTAAGTCAGAGCTTGCTTAGGGCTTCTTGGAGAAGTGCCAGCGGATTCTTCGTAAAACGGGTATTCTGGAGACCAGTGGGGTCTCGTTCACTACTTTTCAGTTTACTAGGGATGCCTTCAGATGGCGGGAGGCTTATAAGATGCACATGCCGGTCGGTGCAGCACCACGTACATGGCAGGAGTTCTCCGTTCTCTTCTTGGAGAATTTCGTGCCGTAGGGAGGAGCTGCGCAGACAGTTTGAGCAGCTACGTCAGGAGGGCATGTCTGTGACTCAGTACGAGGTGAGGTTTTTAGAATTGGCTCATCACGCAGTTTGGTTAGTTCCGACTGATCGGGAGAGGATTAGTAGGTTGATCGATGGTCTCACATATCAGCTGCGGTTTCTTATGACTCGGGAAAGGGTATCTGGTGCTACTTTCGACGAGTGGTTGATATTGCTCGGCAGATAGAGATGGTCCGTAGTCATAAGCGTGGGAAGAGGGAGGCCAAGAGGATTCGTGGATCGGGTGGTATTGGAGTTGTTCGTTCTGGGGATCAGTTTTACCACAGCAAGGGTCGTCCTTATAGGCACGCTCAGATGACTCGTCCAGTTCACCGTGGTACATCGTCCAGCCATGGTTCATACAGTGCTCATCAGGGTCAGTCATCTCTCAGTGCCCTTCTAGCTCAGAGTTTGTTCTGTGCTCTATCGATTCAGGGTTCATCTATGCCAGGTCTTTCTAGCAATTATCCCGATACTCAGGGCTCCCTTCAGTCCCCACCACCAGCACCGAGGAGTTGCTTCGAGTGCAGGTAGTTTGGGCATATATGGAGGCAGTGTCCTCATCGTCCGGGAGGTCCAGTGCAGTAGAGGAGTCAGTCTGCGACTTCCGCACCAGTTACTTCACCACCCACTCAACCAGCTTAGGGTGGGGCCCAGGCAGCTAGAGGTCACCCTAGAGGGTGAGGCTGATCAGGTGGCGATCAGTCCCAATTCTATGCTATTCCTGCCAGACCATATGTTGTTGCTTCAGAGGTAGTGATCACATGTATTGTCTCAGTATGCCACAGGGATGCTTCTATATTAATTGCTGCAATTGAACTACATCCCTGAAGCTCGTCGCAACTTTCAGCCCATTACTTAGTGTTGTTACTTATTGAGTTGGTTGTACTCACGTTACACGGTGGGCGTTGATTTCTCCGCTCACCTTGATCGTGTGGAGATTCTAAGGTAGTTGTCCGGCGTTCGTAGACCTTATCTGTCCTTCCCTATCTTTCAGCTTAATGTATTTAGTTTTAGTCTTTCATAGACTGTATTTTCTAGACTTGTGTTGTATAGACGCTCATGTACTCAGTGACACCCCGATGTTAGGAATTTACGTATTATGTTTTGACCGTCTATCCATCTTTTGAGAGTTTTGACGTTATAAACTTGTGTTATTTTTTGTTCATTTAAAAGTGTTGGAAGTATTTTGAAGTACCGGCTTGCCTAGTACCACGTTAGGCAGCATCACGACAAGCTGAGTTTTGGATCGTGACAAGTTGGTATCAGAGCCTAGGTTACATAGGTCTCATGAGTCATGAGCAGGTTTAGTAGAGTCTTGCGGATCGGTACGGAGACGTCTTTACTTAAATTCGAGAGGCTATCGAACCCTTAGGAAACTTCACATTCTTGTATTCTTGTCGTGCGGATTTGTTGATTCCGGTAACTAAACTTCTATTATTCTATTCTCTCACAGATGGTGAGGACACGTGCTGCTGAATAGGACGGACAACCACCAGTGCTGCCAGCTAGGGCCGCGAGAAGCCGAGGTCGCGGTAGGGGCCGAGGTGCAGCTCGTACAGTAGCTAGAGCAGCACCTGCAGACCTACCAATCGCTCCAACTCAGGAGCAGGTACCAGATACGATTGAGCCCGTGGGGCCAGCTCACGCACCAGCTGTGCCCATTGTGATTCCAGGCCTTCAAGAGGCTTTGGCTCAGATTCTGACTGTGTGCACTAGACTTGCTCAGGCGGTCTCAGTTCCTATCGCAGCAACCACTTCTTAGGCAAGGGAAGGTACTCAGACTTCCGCCGCCTGTACTCCAGAGTAGGTGATGTAGGGACTTCAGACACCGGGGGTACTACCATCCCAATCGGTTGCAGCTACTCAGGCCAGGTGGTCCCCGTTATGACTGGTGATAAGCAGAGGAGACTACAGAGATTTGGGAGGCTTCAACCTCCATCAGTTAGCGGGGCTAAGTCAAAGCTTGCTCAGGACTTCTTGGATAAGTGCTAGTGAATTCTTCGTAGACGGGTATTCTGGAGACCAGTGGGGTCTCGTTCACTACTTTTCTATTTACTGGGGATGCCTTCAGATGGTGGGAGGATTATAAGATGTGCAGGCCGGTCGGTGCAGCACCACATTCATGGCAGGAGTTCTCCATTCTCTTCTATGAGAAGTTCGTGCCGCAGGGTGGAGCTGCGCAGACAGTTTGAGCAGCTACGTCAGGAGGGCATGTCTGTGACTTAGTACGAGGTGAGGTTTTAAGAATTAGCTCGTCACGCAGTTTGGTTAGTTCCCACTGATAGGGAGAGGATTAGGAGGTTCATCGATGGTCTCACATATCAGCTGCGGTTGCTTATGACTTGGGAAAGGGTATGTGGTGCTACTTTCGACGAGTGGTTGATATTGCTCGGCAGATAGAGATGGTCCGTAGTCATATGCGTGGGAAGAGGGAGGCCAAGAGGCTTCATGGATCGGTTGGTATCGACGGTGTTCCTTTTGGGGGTCAGTTCTACCACAGCAAGGGTCGTCCTTATAGGCACGCTCAGATGACTCGTCCAGTTCACCGTGGTACATCGTCCAGCCACGGTTCATGTAATGCTCATCAGGGTCAGTCATCTCTCAGTGCCCTTCCAGCTCAGAGTTTGTCCCGTGCTCCATCGATTCAAGGTTCATCTATGCCAGGTCCTTCTAGCAATTATCCCGATACTCGGGGCTCCCTTTAGTCCCCACCACTAGCACCGAGGGGTTGCTCAAGTGCGGGGAGATTGGGCATATGTGGAGGCAGTGTCCTCGTCGTTTGGGAGGACCAGTGCAGTAGAGGAGTCAGTCTGCGACTTCCACACCAGTTACCAGCTAGAGGTCACCCTAGAGGGGGAGGCCGATCAGGTGGCGGTCAGTTCGGATTCTATGCTATTCCTGCCAGACCAGATGTTGTTGCTTCAGAGGCAGTGATCACATATATTGTCTCAGTATGCCACAGGGATGTTTCTGTATTATTTGATCTTGGTTCCACTTATTCGTATGTATCATCGTATTTTGCTCATTACCTGGATATACCCCATGAGTCCTTAGTTTCATCTATTCATGTATCTATGCTAGTGGGTAATACTATTGTTGTGAATCGTGTATATCGGTCATGTTTAGTGACTATTGGGGGATTGGAGACTAGAGTTGATCTCTTATTGCTTAGTATGGTTGATTTCGACGTGATCTTGGGTATGGATTAGTTGTCTCCATGTCATGCTATTCTGGATTGTCATGCTAATACCGTGACGTTGGCGATGCCGAGGTTGCCAAGGATCGAGCGGAGAGCTTCTCTAGACTATGTTCCCAGCAGAGTGATTTCATATTTGAAGGCCCACGTATGGTTGGGAAGGGATGTCTGTCTTATTTGGCCTTTGTGAGGGATGTTGGTTCTGATACCTCTACTATTGATTCTATTCCAGTGGTGCGAGATTTTCTGGATGTGTTTCATACAGATGTGTCGAGCATGCTGCCTGATAGGGACATTGACTTTGGTATTGACTTGGTGTCGGTCACTCAACCTATTTCTATTCCTCCGTATCGTATGGCACCAACTGAGTTAAAGGAATTGAAGGAGCAGCTTCAGGAACTTCTTGATAAGTGGTTTATTAGGCCTAGTGTGTCGCCTTGGGGTGCACCGGTTCTGTTTGTATAGAAGAAGGATGGTACTATGTGGTGTGCATCGACTATAGGCAGTTGAATAAAGATACAATTAAGAACAAGTATCCTTTGTCGTGTATTAATGATCTATTTGACCAGCTTCAGGGAACAAGGGTGTTCTCTAAGATTGATTGAGTTCTGGGTATCACCAGTTGAAGATTCGATGCTCGGATATTCTAAAGATAACATTCAGGACTCGTTATGGTCATTATGAGTTCCTTGTGATGTCCTTTCATTCAGGACTCGTTATGGTCATTATGAGTTCCTTGTGATGTCTTTTAGGCTGACCAACGCCCCAGCAGCATTCATGCATTTGATGAACAGTGTATTTTAGCCTTATCTCAACTCGTTTATCATTGTATTCATTGATGATATCATGGTGTACTCTCGTAGCCAGGAGGAGCATTCCCGGCATTTAAGGATTGTGTTGCAGCAATTGAGGGAGAAGAAGTTCTATGCCAAGTTCTCCAAATGTGAGTTTTGGCTTAGTTCAGTGGCATTCTTGGGGCATGTGGTGTCCACTGAGGGGATTCAGGTGGATCCGAAGAACATAGAGGCAGTTCAGAGTTGGCCCAGACCGTCCTCAGCTATGGAGATTCGGAGATTTCTCACCTTGGACGATTGTTATTGTTGCTTCGTGGAGGGTTTCTCATCGATTGCATCGCCCTTAACAAAATTGACCCAAAAGGGTGCTCTTTTCAGGTGGTCGGATGAGTGTGAGTAGAGCTTTCAGAAGCTCAAGACTTCCTTGACCACGACTCCAGTTCTAGTTTTGCCTTCGGCTTCAGGCTCGTATATAGTATATTGTGATGCTTCTCGGATTGATATTAGGTGTGTCTTGATGCATGAGGGTAGAGTAATTGCTTATGCTTCACGCCAGTTGAAGCCCCATGAGAAGAACTACCATGTTCATGATTTGGAGTTGGCTGCCATTGTTCATGCATTGAAGATTTGGAGGCATTATCTCTATGGTGTGTCTTGTGAGGTATTTACAGATCATCGGAGTCCCCAGCACTTGTTTAAAAAAGGATCTAAATTTGAGGCAGCAGAGATGGTTGGAGCTGCTAAAGAACTATGATATTACTATTTTGTATCATCCCGGGAAGGCCAATGTGGTGGCCGATGCTTTGAGTTGAAAGTCAGTGAGTACGGGTAGCCTTGCATTCATTCCTGCTGGTAAGAGACCGCTTGTAGTTGATGTTCAGGCTTTGGCCAACCAGTTTGTGAGATTAGATGTTTCGGAGCCTAGTCGGGTTCTAGCTTGTGTGGTTTCTCGATCTTCCTTATATGATCACATCAGAGAGCGCCAGTATGATGATTCCCATTTGCTAACACGGTTTAGTACGGTGATGCCAGAGATGTTACTATTGGGGATGATGGGGTATTGAGGATGCAGGGCAGGATATATTTTCCCAATGTAGATGGGTTACATGAGTTGATTCTTGAGGAGACCCACAGTTCGCGGTATTCCATTCATCCGGGTGCCGCGAAGATGTACCAGTACTTGAGGCAGCACTATTGGTGGAGGAGAATGAAGAAGGATATAGTGAGGTTTGTAGCTCAGTGCCTTAACTATCAGCAGGTAAAGTGTGAGCATCAGAAACCGGGTGGATTCCTTCGGAGGCTAGAGATTCCAGAATGGAAATGGGAGCGGATCACCATGGATTTTGTAGTTGGGATCCCATGGACTTCGAGGAAGTTTGATGCTATTTGGGTGATTGTGGATCGGCTAACCAAGTCCTTGCACTTCATTCTAGTTGGGATTACTTATTCTTCGGAGCGGTTGGTGGAGATTTACATTCGCGAGATTGTTCGCCTTCATGATGTGCCGGTGTCCATCATTTCAGATCAGGGCACGCAGTTTACATTGTAGTTTTGGAGAGCATTACAGCGAGAGTTGGGCACCCAGGTTGAGTTGAGTACAACATTTCACCCTCAGACGGACGGACAATTCTAGCACACTATTCAGATATTGGAGGACATGTTACACGCTTGTGCCATTGATTTTTGGGTTCATGGGATCGATTTCTGTCACTCGCGGAGTTTGCCTACAACAATAGCTACCAGTCGAGCATTCGGATGGCTCCTTATGAGGCTTTGTGTGGGAGGCAGTGTCGATCTCCGATTGGTTGGTTTGAGCCCGGTGAGGCTAGGCTATTGGGTACTGACTTGGTTCAGGATGTTTTGGACAAGGTTAAATTGATTCAAGATCGGCTTTGCACGGTGCAGCCTAGACAGAAAAGCTACGCCGATCGGAAAGTTCGTGTACATGGTTATGGAGAAGGTACTGCTCAAGGCTTCACCCATAAAGGGTGTTATGAGGTTTGGGAAGAAGGGCAAGTTGATCCCTCGGTATATTAGGCCATTTGAGGTGCTTCAGAGGATTGGTGAGGTGGATTAAAAACTTGCCTTGCCACCTAGTTTGTCGAGTGTGCATCCAGTATTTCATGTTTCTATGCTCCGGAAGCATGTCGGCGATCCGTCTCATGTTTTGAATTTTAGCACGGTTCAATTAGATGGTGATTTGACTTATGATGTGGAGCCGATGGCCATTTTGGGTCGGCAGGTTGGAAATTGAGGTCAAAGGATATAACTTAAGTGAAGGTGCAGTAGAGAGGTCAGCCAGTTGAGGAGGCTACTTAGGAGACCGAGCGGGAGATATGGAGCAGATATCCACACCTATTTAAGACTCCAGGTACATTTCTAGACCCGTTCGAGGACGAACGTTTGTTTAAAAGGGGGAGGATGTAACGATCCGGCCGGTCATTTCGAGAGTTGTAGCCCCGTTCCCCCATTTACTGCTCATTTTGTGCTTTATAATTGTTATGTGACTTACCGGGATAGTCGATTCGGGTCCGGGGGGCTTTCAAAATGAATTGAGACACTTAGTCTCAAGGTTGAAAACTTAAGTTGAAATGGTTGACCGGATATTGACTTATGTGTAAGTGACTCCGGAATGGAGTTTTGATGGTTCCGTTAGCTCCGTCGGGTGATTTTGGACTTAGGAGCGTGTCCGGATTGTGACTTGGAGGTCCGTAGTTGAATTAGGCTTGAAATGGCAAAAATTGGATTTTTGAAAAGTTTGACCGGGAGTGAACTTTTTGATATCGGGGTCGATTCTGATTTTGGAAGTTGGAGTAGGTCCGTGGTGTCATTTGTGACTTGTTTGCGAAATTTGGGGTCAATCTGACGTGATTTGATAGGTTTCGGCGTCGTTTGTAGAAGTTGGAATTTCCTTAGTTTCAATAGGCTTGAACTGGGTGCGATTCGTGTTTTTGATGTTGTTTGATTTGATTGGAGGGCTCGACTAAGTTCGTATCGTGTTTTAGGACTGGTTGGTATATTTGGTTGAGGTCCCGGGGCCTCGGGTTGATTTTGGATGGTTAACGGATCAAAAATGAGACTTAGTTCATTGCTGAAGCTGAGAGTCTACTAATGTAATCGCACCTGCGGAGCTTTGATCGCAGGTGCGGGCTATGTTGCGCAAATACGACTTTGGAGGGGAGTGTGCAGTGGTCGCAGGTGCGGTAATTGGCCGCAGATGCGGCGATGGGAGCGTAGAAGCGGAAATGGACATGGGAGCTGGGTCCGCAAAATTAACTGTTTTAGCCTTAATTGTCAAACTTGAAAGCATGCCTATCTTCCTACATCTACCTTGGCAATGTCATTGACTGATAGTTTATCTTCCGAACCGGTTAAATACCTATAATAAAAAAAGGCCAAAGCCCGCTGAAGCACTCGAAATATCATAAGAGAAGAAAAGCAAGTTCAGTAGTACGCCTGGTTCACGAGGTTCACTTCCTCTGGTGGACCAAGACTCTCCCTTATTAGGCTTCCGAGTTCATACCAGATCCATGCCTATCTACACTGATAATTTATGAGTCAATCCCAAGCTCTGGCTGCTATTGACTTGACTACATTGTCTCACTGAGTAGTGTTTTCTCATGGAGGAAAGAAAGATGGGCCAAATCATGCGGGTAAGTGCCCAAGAAATTTCATACTAGCTACTTCCACTACTGTCACCCCTAAGTATTGAATTATTTGTGAGAGTTCGGCCAATATACTATGGGGATGGTGAGAAGAGATATATTTTACTCTTCCACACATTACCGGTGGATGCTACAGCCGCTATCACTTTGGTTGCAGGATGGGAATGAAGGTCGAGGTTACGCTCCTCTATCTCTCGTTCACCATCGAACACCAGTTGCTGATCTGATCTTTTCTTTCCTGGGCGTGGGCGAGACAAAGTCTTCTTAGTCTTCCGCTTTTTCGGTGATATCTATAAGAAGGAATACCTGTCTCAAGGTAAACAGGAAGCAATGCCCAAAAGTCCCATGCCTTTCTTGGTCGGACCAACCCAACCGGCGATTTCCGACAAGTCTTTCTGAATTGGTAGAGCAAGAAGCGGAACTATCGCTACTTTCAACCCAGTATTTAGTCTTATTACTTACTGAGTTGGTTGTACTCACGCTACACCCTGCACTTCGTGTGCATATCCCGGTGTTTCTGGACACGGTGGGTGTTGATTTCTCCGCGCAGCTTGATCGTTTGGAGATTCCAAGGTAGTTGCCCGGCGTTCGCAGGCCTTGTCTCTCCTTCCCTATCTTTCTAGTCTTTCATAAACATATTTTTCAGACTTGTGTTGTATAGACGCTCATGTACTCAGTCACACCCGGATGTTGGGAATTTTTGTGTTATGTTTTCACCTTCTATCCAGTTTTTGAGAGTTTTGATGTTATAAACCTGTGTTATTTTATTGTTCATTTAAAAGTGTTGGAAGTATTTTGAAGTGTCAGCTTGCCTAGTACCACGTTAGGCGCCATCACAACAGGCTGAGTTTTGGGTCGTGACACCCTTGATCTCCAATAAGGTTGGAGTAAGTCGTCTTTCAAGCAGAATCTATATTCAAGGTCCTTATGTGGCCATCCGAATATACGCTTGCAAGTATGATAGTTGATACTCGTGTTAGTTCTTGTTGATTTTGGAGAGGGTTTGGAAAGCCACCGATTTTCCAGAAAAAGGTACGATATAGGTCTTATACTAAGGTGGAGACTCCTGGACTTTCTTAGATAGATATTGGTTGTAGTGAACATAACCAGACAAACATGAGAAACATTGTCAATTTGATTTTTTATCGCTTTTTCTTACGTGATGATTAAGTACCTTCTCCAAAATCTGCACCATTTAGAGAGTTAGAATCAATTACAAATTAGACATAGTGACCGAGAAATTTTGGCAGAAAAATTCTGGTTGACTTCAAATTCATAACTAATAGTCGAAATCCTAAATGTTCAATTTTATCCATTAAGGTTTTATACTTTTGATAAAACTAGATTTAAAGTACGCGCGTTGCGCGAGTACTTCAATTTAATGAATATAATTTTTTTAAAATTATATAAATATTATTAACCTATATAATTGAGTAATAAAATAAAATTAAAAAGAGCACAAGCTCTTGAAAATTATGAATATTGATAATATATAACCAACTTAATAAAGAAAAATTACGTACATCACATAAAATTATTCTATTGTCCTATCATGATTTTGGTATATGAATTATGCATTTGATTTAGTTGCTCGACATGACAGAATAATATGCTAACTCATACTCAAATATATCTTATAACAATATTATATTCTTCATGACCTTAAAAAATAAATTCTATTTACTCAAGTAAATAATATGAATTTCATCTTATTCCTTATTGGAAATCAAACCGGATAAAAACAAAAAATAAAAAAGACTTTATATTATTAGTCTTAATTATCATACGAACAATCTAATCGGATAGGTATTGTTTAAACCCAATTACATTGTTTATGGGAAAAAATAAAATGACTATCACAAAAATTAAGGATAAAAATTAATACTTTTTATTATTAGTATTATCTTAATCAACATGAAGGTACCTTTATGTGATATTATTTTCAAAAGATATAAAAATCTATTGACATTTCATGTAATGTGCATTTAGATAAATCATTATAATAGTGTTTGCAATGTCTATTTTTACATGAAAACCTTACTATTGGTAGTGATATTTGTCATGAGTTTCATAGTTATATTAATAATTAAAGATAATCATGAGTCAGAATACACACAAATTGTAAAAGAAGACAAAAATTTAAAACCAAGAAATTATTTTTTAAAGTTCAAAAACTAATTCTTTCAAAACTAAATTCAAAATAAAATACATAATAATAGCGTTTAGATCTTTTGATTTAAAATTTACTCTTTGTCCAAGTGAGTTCCGCGTCCATCAAAGAATATAATTCATATTATCTCAATATAAAAAGTATGTTAATTTGAATGAGGAAATAATTTAAATAAGGTAAAAAATTTAATACTTTTAAAGTCCTAAATATTAAAAGTTCTTATATATATTAAATAGGGAAAGATTTCTAGTAAAATTAAATGATTATTCCTAGATATAAGAAAAATAATTAAATGACTATTCCTAAATATTAGGAAATTAATTAGAATGACTACTTTAACCTAGTGTGAACTCTATTTTTAAAAGTAAAAAAAGCAATAATATTTTGCTAACGGCATTCGTGCTTTTAATATAGTATAGAAGATAACTAATTTGAATAGCCAAAAAAAATTATCTGATTTTTGCATTTTCGTTTTATTTATCCTCCTGTTTGGAATGGACAAACAATTGGGTTCTTTAGACAGCAGGACTTATAAATGTGATAAGTCTCCAAAACTATTATCTTAAACTTTGAGTTAAAGTCTTTTTATACCTTTCTAATTGAAGTAGGATCGACTTTATAGGATTCGCATATGTGTATTTTAAATTGGAAAAGAATACTATCATTAATTAATTTATAATTAGATCCTTAAATTATATAAATATTCAAGGTCATAAAAGTCGAACAATATTTTAGTGATATTTTAGTCGTTCACATTTAGTATAAATTATTTATGCTTTTACAATAATATAGATATAGATAGATGAGGACGGGCTCGAGGTTAGCTCCCTTGGTGAGCTTCGTGTCTTCCACGGTTGAAGTGGAGCGTTTAAACCTGATCAATAGTGTAGCAACCCCTTTTCCTTTCTCCCATCGTCCACTCTCGGGGCGAATGTAGCGTATTGATGACGGTTCAATTGAGCCCATAACTTTTGATATGGAATAAAATTTTGTGTAAAAATTCATTAAAATTGTAAAAATTGTAACTATGAACTCATAATTTTAAAAATATAATGGGTTCAATGCTAAAAACCTTAATGTCACAACCCGAAAATCCCACTATCGGGACCGTGATGGTGCCTAACATCACACTTGCTAGGCAAGCCAACGTTAGAGTTTTATTAACCAATTTCCTTTTTTATCTTCGTGATAAACAAAGTAACAAGCTAAAACAAGTAATATTAAATGCGGAAGTAAGTAAATAACTTCTTTGTTTACATACTACTACCAATACTGTTACTATTACTACCCAGAATCCGGTGTCACAATCCACGAACATACTATGATTTTCTACAAATATTGGTCTGAAAGAAATTACATCTGTTTTGGAAGTAAATAAAACAGTACTATAGAAATGTAGAAGGGGACGCCAGGGCCTGCGGACACCAACAGGACTACCTCGGGTCTCCTAAATATGAACTCTGAAGCCAATCCCTCGATCAGCCACTGCCTGCTCCGAAATATGCACATAAAGTGCAGAGTGCAGTGTCAGTACAACCAACCCCATGTACTGGTAAGTGCCGAGCCTAACCTCGACGAGGTAGTGGCGAGGCTACAGCGGGGCAGTTACAATATAACCTGCATACAGTGCATAATAAAAGAAAGAGGAACTGAACAAATAAAATAGTAACTTGCAAGGAAAGACTACAGAACTCCGGTACCTCATCAGTACCCAGCTATAACCAATCCTTAAGTGAAAAACCAAACTACAGGATAACTTGCATAGTAGAAGAAAGATATATAAACACATAAACTGATGCGGCTCGCATCCCGATCCCACCATATAATCAATATCAATATGAATATTCACCCTTATTACTCCATATCAATCCACCCTTACTCCTCCTGTTGTGGCATGCAACCCGATCCTGCCGTACAATAGTAATTCACCCTTATTTCTCCTCAATATACTTCCCTTATTACTCCTGTTGCGGCATGCAACCCGATCCCACCATATAATAGCATTTCACCCTTATTCCTCCTCAACATATCTCCATTATTCCTCCTGTTGCGGCGCGCGACCTGATCCCACCATGTCAGTACCAATCACACAATAAGAATAGAAATTTCACAATTTAGCTCAATACTCTCCACAATATTTAAACCTCAAACTAAAGCAAACAGAAAGTTGTACAATTATGAAACTTCTCTTAAATTATAATACTCAGCCAAACCAATCCAAAATATACCATAAAACACCGATAACCGACTGGAGCCAATAATATGATACAATGAAACTACAGAATAGCTAATACCTTCAACAATGAAAATAATGTCTAACAAGTAGCAATTAAGCATAGAAATACCAGTGAAACATGTAGCAATTAAGGCAGGAAATAATATATTATGAATGGAAAGAAAACAGGCAAAACAGGTAAATTGGCGGCGCATAGGTACTCGTCACCTCACCTATACGCCACTCACATGGATTTTCACATAGCAAATTAAGTCACGGATCCCTAATCCCTCGAGTCAAAGTTAGACAAAATACTTAATTCGATCCACAGGCCACTCACTGCTCACTTACCCATTTTCCTCTAGATTCCACCTCCAAACCACTCGTATCTAAGCATAATTAACTTAATAACATCAAATATTGCTACAGAAATCAATTCCATACATAAATTTAGATTTCCCAATATTTTCCCCAAAAAGTCAGAAACCGCCCCATGCCTGCTTGGTCAAAACTCAAGGTTTGGACCAAAACCCATTAATTCATTCACCCCCGAGCCCGAATATGCAATTAGTTCCGGAATCCGACCCCAAATCGAGGTCTAAATCCCCAATTTATAAAAAAAACCCAATTCTTCCAAAAATCCCTAATTCTACCATGAAAGAACAAGATTTAGGACTAGAAATCTAATGGGTGATGATGAAAATTGAAGGAAATGAGTTAATGAACACAAACCTATGATTTGGTGTTGAATTCCCTCTTCAAAAATCACCCTAGGTCGAGTTCTAGTAAAAAAGATATGAAATTTTGAACAATTCCCGTTTTGAAGTCTGTTTTAAAAACACTAGACAGGTCTTCATCGCGTTCGCGGAAGACCTATCACGATCGCGATGCACACCGACCTAAGGCCTTCGCGTTCGCGAGCCTATCTACGCGTTCGCATAAGTCATCCCCCCCGGCCTTCGCGTTCACGACCCAATGGTCGCATTCGCGTAGAAGAGCATGACCCCTCCCCCAGGTCCCATATTCTTCGCGTTCGCGAAGGGTAACATCCTCGTTGCTCCGTGTTCGCGACCCATTCTACGCGTTCGCGTAGAGGAAAACCACCCCCTGCCCAATTTCCCCTTCGTGAACGTGAGAGTGGCTTCACGATCGCGATGCACAAGGCATCAGTACACTAGATGAAGCAACATATAACAGATTTTCTAAGTGAAAATCATCCCGTAGCCTATCCGAAACTCACCCGAGCCCTCGGGGCTCCAAACCAAACATGCACGCCAGTCCTAAAACATCATACGAACTTGCTCGTGCGACCAAATCACCAAAATAACACCTAAAACTACGAATTTAGTACCAAGTTGCATGAAATTTTCAATAAAGTTTTAAAGTTTCTATTTTCTCAACCGAAGTTCAGAATCATGTCAAATCAGTTCCGTTTCTCACCAAATTTCACAGATAAGGTATAAATATCATAACGGACCTGTAACGGGCTCCGAACCAAAATACGGACCCGATACCAACAAGATCAAATATTAACCAAATTCTTAAATCCATTATAATTTCAGTCTTTCAATTTTAATCCAAAATTCATATCTTGAGCTAGGGACTTCGGAATTCTGTTGCGGGCATAGGCCCAGGTCCCATATTTTACTACGTACCCATCGGGACCATCAAAATACGGGTCCGGGTCCGTTTAATCAAAACGTTGACCGAAGTCGACCAAATTAACTTTTTAAGCCAACAATTATTATTTCATCAATTTTCCACATAAAAGCTTTTCGGAAACGTGCACGGACTGTGCACACAAATCGAGGAGGAATAAAATGAGGTTTTGAAGGCCTCGGAATACGGAATAGAGTTCTAAAACATAAGATGACCTTTTGGATCATCACATCCTCCATATCTAAAATAACCATTCGTCCTCGAACGGACATAGAAATGTACCTGAGCTAGTGAAAAGGTGGGGTTATCTGCTCCGCATATTGGACTCGGACTCCCAGGTAGCTGCCTCAACAGGCTGACCTCTCCACTGCACTCGAACCGAAGGATAACTCTTCGATCTCAACTTACGAACCTGCCGGTCTAAAATGGCTACCGGCTCCTCCTCGTAGGTCAATTCCTTGCCCAACTGTACAGTGCTGAAATGTAACACGTGGGATGGATCGCCATGATACTTCCGAAGCATGGACACATGAAACACTGGATGTACCGCTGATAAACCTGGTGGCAACGCAAGTCTGTATGCCACCTCTCTCACTCGCTCAAGGATCTCAAAAGGCTAGATATACCTAGGGCTTAACATGACCTTCTTTCCAAACCTCATTACGCCCTTCATAGGCGATACCCGAAGCAACACTCTCTCTCCGACCATGAATACCATATCACGAACCTTACGGTCGGCATAACTCTTCTGCCTGCACTGAGCTGTACAAAGTCTATCCTGTATGATCTTAACCTTATCCAAGGCGTCCTGTACCGAATCTGTACCCAATAACCGAGCCTCCCCCGGCTCAAACCACCCAACCGGCGGTCGACACCATCTACCATATAATGCCTCATAAGGAGCCATCTAGATGCTTGACTAATAGTTGTTCTTGTAGGCAAACGCCGCTAACGTCAAGAACTAATCCCAAGAACCTCCAAAGTCAATAACACAGGCGCGGAGCTTATCCTCCAAAATCTGAATAGTACGCTCGGACTATTCGTCCGTCTGAGGATGAAATATTGTGCTCAACTCGACCGCATACCCAACTCACGTTGTACTGCCCTCCAGAAGTGCGAGGTAAATTGCTTACCTCGATCAGAAATGATAGACACGGGCACACCGTGAAGACGAACGATCTCACGGATATAAATCTCTGCCAACCGCTTCGAAGAATAGGAAACTGCCACATGAATGAAATGCGCGAACTTGGTTGGTTTATCCACGATAACCCAAACTGCATCGAACTTCCTCTGAGTCCGTGGGAGTCTAACAATGAAATCCATAGTGATACGCTCCCACTCCTACTCAGGAATCTCTATCTTCTTAAGCAAACTACCAGGTCTCTTATGCTCGTACTTTACTTGCTGACAATTTAGACACCGAGCTACATATGCAACAATATCCTTCTTCATCCTCCTCCACCAATGCCGCAAGTCTTGATACATCTTGGTAGCGCTCGGATGAATAGAATACCGGGAACTGTCGGCCTCCTCTAGAATCAACTCACGAAGTCTATCCACATTAGGCACACAAGCACGACCCTGCATCCTCAAAACTCCATCATCTCCAACCGTAACCTACTTGGCATCACCATGCCGCACTATGTTCCTAAGGACAAGAAAATGAGGTCGCTCCCTGATACGCTCAAACAAGGAAGACCGAGCGACTGTGCAAGCTAAAACATGATTGGGCTCAAAAACATCCAGCCTTACGAATTGATTGGCTAGGGCCTAAACATCTAATGCAAGTGGTCTCTCACCGACTGGATGTAAAGGCTGCCCATACTAGCTGACTTCCTACTCAAAGCATCGGCCACTACATTGGCCTTCCCAAGATGATACAAGATGGTGATATCATAGTCATTCAATAGCTCCAACCACCTTCTCTGACTCAAAATGATCTCCTTATGCTTGAACAAATACTGCAAACTCTTATGATCCGTGAACACCTCACACGACACGCCATATAAATAGCACCTCCAAATCTTCAGCACGTGAACAATGGCTGCCAGCTCCAAGTCATGAACTGGATAATTCTTCTCGTGAACCTTTAGCTGCCGTGAAGCATATGCAATAACCTTGCCACCCTGCATCTATACCGCACCAAGTCCAATACGAGATGCGTCACAATATACTGTATAGGGCCCTGAACCTGTGGGCAACACCAACACCGGCTCCGTAGTCAAAGCTGTCTTGAGCTTCTGAAAGCTTGCGTCACACTCATCTGACCATCTGAACGGGGCACCCTTCTAACACAACCTTGTAGCGACCCGACCGGTCGTTTTGAGCTCTAGCGTATCGTTCTGCGGTTTGAGTCCATGAGTAGCTTCACTTCAGGTATTATGACTTGTATGTATGGTCGGAATCAAAATTCGGGTAGTTCGGATTGGATTTGGAAAGAAAATTCTCATTTCAAAAGCTTGAAGTTAGAAGAATTGACTAAGATTGGATTTCTGAGTAAATGACCTCGGAATCGGGATTCGAAGGTTCCAGCAGGTTCGTATGATGATTTTGGACTTGGGCTTATGTCCGGATCGGGTTTTGGATGACCCAAGAGCATTTCGGCGCCTATTGTGGAAGTTAGCATATTTGGGTGAATTTCATAAACTTGGGATGAAGTGCATTTCAGTGTTAACGATGTCCGTTTGGGATTCTGAGTCAGGGAATAGCTCCGTGTGGTGATTCTCGTATTGGATCGGGACCGGAAGTGGACTTTTTGATATCGGGGTCGGATTCCAATTTCGGAAGTTGGAGTAGGTCCGTAATGTCGAATATGACTTGTGTGCAAAATTTTGAGGTCAATCGGACGTGATTTGATAGGTTTCGGCATCGAATGTAGAAGTTTGAAATTCTAAAGTTTATTAAGCTTGAATTAGAGTGCGATTCATGGTTTTAGCGTTGTTTGATGTGACTTGAGGCCTCGAGCAGGTCCGTGTTATGTATGGGACTGGTTGGTGTGATTGGATGGGGGTCCCGGGGGCCTTGGGTGTGTTGCGGGGTGGTATTTTGGATCATTTCTGGCTGTTTTGCTATAGCTGATGCTGGTGTCTGGTGTTGTTCTTCGCGTTCGCAAAGAAGGATATGGCTTCAGGGATTTTGTTCTTAGCGTTCGCGGAGATGTTCTCGCGTTCAGAGGCTCATATCTCACAATATATAAGGAATTTGGAGATGATACAAAAGTGAAAGTTGTAGCCCTTTGTGTCTAGTTTTCAGAAAGGTAAACCATTTAGCATTTGGGCTTGCGTACAAAAAGTTGTGGCTGGTATACTACAGGCTATCCGTGAAGATGAAGAAGAAATTTGTGTTGCACAGGGCTGACTTTGGCAGCTTATATCTCAAAATATATAAGGAATTGGGAGATGACCAAAACATGAAAGTTGTAGACCTTGGTGTCTAATTTTCAAAACATTAAACCATTTGTCATTTTGGAGTTTTTTACAAAAAGTTATGGCCATTATACTAGAGGTTGTCTGAGAAGAGTTTGAAAATGACTTTTGAGAATTTCTTCATCGCGAACGCAATGGGGGGCTCGCGAACGCGAAAAAGGATCGCCTGGGTAGTGTATAAGTTTGCAAAATGGGTTTGGCTCATTTCATCTCATTTCCTCCATGGGAGCCGACCTAGGAGCGATTTTGGAGCTCCATCTTCATCATCCACATCAAGGTAAGTGATTCCCACATATTGCAAGTTAAATACTTGGATTTTATTTATATATATATTAACATGGAAATTCATGGAAAATTAGTGAGAACTTGGGGTTTGGTAGAAAACCTAGAAATTGGTATTTTTGAATTTTGACCACGAATTTGGGCATGAAATTGAGAGTAAATTAAATATTTGAGTTCGTGAGGTTATGGGTAAAGTTTATCTTCGAAAGTTTTTGGAATCCGGGCACGTGGGCCCGAGGGCGATTTTGTCAACTTTTCGAGCGAAGTTGGGAATTTATATAAATTGAGTTGTTATAAGTATTAGGGTATATTTTCATTGGTTTGCCCATTATTTGGCTAGTTTTGGAGTGTGGTGCATCGATTTGAGTCGTCGGAAGGGCTTGGGAAGCCGATTATGAAACTTCGGAGCGAGGTGAGACTCCTTTCTAACCTTGTAAGAGAGAATTAATCCCATAGGTAAAGTAATTAAATATGTGCTCGTATTTGTGGGGGCTACATATGCACGAGGTAACGAGAGTCCGTGCGTAGCTACTATTATGTCTATATCCGGGTAATTTTTAGGCTACATCATGCCTTGTTGATATTGTTGTTGGTTTATGCTTATTGCTTGCTTTGAGAAGAATAAGATTGAGGTTGCGTAATAATTGTGTTGAAAGGAATTTAAATTGAGGAATTTAAGATTTTAAGTGTTTCCATTAAACCTAGTATTTTCGAAAAGAATTGAGTAACCTTATAATAACTTAAGAAATCTATGTATAACCGCGTCGCATGTATGTATCGCAAGCGGGTTAATCTCCTTAGAAGCTACAAGCTGAATTTCCCTTATTTTGAAAAGGAATCAAGAAAGAAATATGATTTTAAATGTTAAATTTATATTTTACCGCATCGCATGTATGATTCGCGAGCGGGGTACTTCCTTCTACTACTCTCATGGGAGCGGGCCGATCGCCTCGGTAGGTTAATAGATGCATCTATGGTTCGCGCCATTCGACCCTTTGGCAGTGCATAGTTTACTTTTATGTTGGATCGGGTCGTACGCCACGGCATTTCCTATATATATATATATATATATATATATATATATATATATATATATATATATATATTATTCACATGGAATCGTGCGTGACATTTGGCTAGAAGCCAGTGTATCTGGGGTTTTTCCCTGATTTGAATTAAGACAACTCCCTTAATAAAATCCACTATATCTATAAATATGCTCTGGTTACGGAGGTAACTTGCTAGTTGATAACTTGAGTAAAATTGTAAAGAGGGGAATTATACCGCGTAATTTATACATGTTTATTTCATAGATTTACTCGGTTTCATATTTATTCACTTCTTTACTGTATCTGATATTATTGGACCACAAGTGTCGAAGTCGACCTCTCGTCACTACTTCTTCGAGGTTAGACTGGATACTTACTGGGTACACGTTATTTTCGTATTCATACTACACTTGCCGTACATTTTGTTGTACAGGCATATATACATTTCGTGGCCTTGTGGGCGCAGCGGCGTGGTTGATACGGGGACATGAGGCGAGATGCATCTTGTGTACGATCCGCAGCCAGCAGAGTCTCCTTCAGAGTATTTTTATTTTCTTTTCTGTCCAAATTTGTATTCCGGGTAGTTATTGTATTTTACTTATTTCCATAGTAAATGCTCATGCACTTGTGACATCGGGCTCTGGGATGATTATGCTATACTTAGCATTGAAATTTGAAACGCTATTATTATTCTGTAAAGTTCATTTTTTTTATCAGTTAAATTGAAGGAAATTTATGATTTCAGAAATATTAAAATGAGAATTAACTAATTATTTGGTTTTGGCTTGCCTGACAGTGCTGTCCGGTGCCATCACGACCGTTAACGGATTTTGGGTCGTGACAAACCTGGTCAACGGGGCTGCTATAGATGAAACCCCCTCCTCCCCCCCCCACCCA
>NW_017672527.1:72859-82753 GCF_001879085.1 Nicotiana attenuata
GTTAGTTATGGACTTCTCCGACTGTAATAACCCGCCAATCCCAAGAAACTACGGATCTCTGTGGCTGAAGTAGGTCTAGGCCAATTCTTAACAGCCTCAACTTTCTTAGGATCCACCTGAATACCCTCTACTGATACAACGTGACCCAAGAAAGCAACTGAACTCAACCAAAACTCACATTTAGAAAACTTAGTATATAATTGGCTGCCTCTCAAAGTCTGAAGTACGATCCAAAGATGTTTCTCATGCTCCTCTCGACTGCGGGAGTAGATCAAGATGTCATCAATAAACACAATCACAAAGGAATCCAGGTGAGGCTTGAACACCCGGTTCATCAAATCTATAAATGTTGCTGGGGCATTTGTCAGCCCAAATGACATCACTAGAAACTCATAATGCCCATAACGAGTCCGAAAAGTTGTCTTAGGGACATCGGATGCCCTAATCCTCAACTGATGGTAGCCAGACCTCAAATCGATCTTTGAAAATACCACCCTGAAGCCGATCAAATAAGTCATCAATTCTCGGCAATGGATACTTGTTCTTGATGGTGACTTTGTTCAACTGCCGATAGACTATGCAGATCCTCATCGATCCATCCTTCTTCTTTACAAACAACATCGGCGCACCCCAGGGCGAGACACTAGGTCTAATAAAGCCCTTATCAAGCAAATCTTGCAACTGCTCCTTCAATTCTTCAACTCTGGCGGGGCCATGCAGTATAGCAGAATAGAAATGGGCTGAGTGCCTCGAGTCAAATCAATGCAAAAGTCAATATCCCTGTCGGGTGGCATCCTTGGCAGGTCTGCAGGAAATATCTCTGGGAACTCCCGAACAACTGGTACAGAATCCATGGAAAGAACCTCCGCACTAGAATCACGAACATAACCAAAATAAGCCAAACACCCCTTCTCGACCATACGTCGAGCCTTCATATAAGAGATAACCCTGCTGGTAGAATGACCAGGAGTCCCTCTCCACTCTAATCGAGGCAACCCTGGCAATGCTAAGGTCACGGTCTTGACATGACAGTCCAATATAGCATGATAAGGTGACAACCAATCCATCCCCAAAGTAACATCAAAATCAACCATATCGAGAAGTAGAAGATCTACGCTAGTCTCAAGACCCTCAATAATAACCACACACGAATGATAGACACGATCTACAACAATAGAATCCCCTACCAGCGTGGACCCATACACAGGAGCACTCAAAGAATCACGAGGCACAACCAAATATGAAGCAAAATAAGATGACACATAAGAGTATGTAGACCCTGGATCAAATAGAACTGAAGCATCTCTACTGCAAACTGAAATAGTACATGTGATAACAGCATCGGATGACTCAGCCTCAGGCCTGGCCGGGAAAGCATAATATCGGGGCTAGGCCCCACCACTCTGAACCATATCCCTGGGAAGGCCTCCTGCTGGCTGGCCTCTACCTCTAGCGGCCTGGCCTCCACCTCTAACGGCCTGACCTCCACCTCTAACGGCCTGACCTCTACTTCTAGCAGCCTGACCTCTACCTTTGGCTCCCTGACCCCTACCTCTAGCTGGCTGAGCGGGCGGTGCCGGAATCATGGCACGAGAACCCTGCTGCTGTGACTGAACAACCCTGCTGCTGTGACTGAACACCGACTAATCTCGGACAGGTCCTCCAGATATGTCCATACTCACCACACTCGAAATATCCATCCTGATACTGCGTCCATGGAAACTGAGACTGACCCTGACGAGCAGACTGACCACGATAATAACTCTAATGAGGAGGTGCTCTGATAGGAGCTGGTGGTGCACTATAAGCTGGCTGCCCAGAAGGAGGTACATAAGGACCACGACTCCCTAAAGCTCCATGAGATATCGAAAGTGCTGAATGAAACGGCCTGGGAGGACGGCCCCTACCAAAAGTACCTCGACCTCCAGATGAGGCCTCACTGAATCCACCGGAGTGACGTGGCCTCTTGTCAGTCCCCTGACCACTCCCTTGAGCTAGAACCATCTCCACTCGTCTGGCCACATTGGCTGCATGCTGGAAAGAAATCTCACTCCATCTCTCCTTAGCCATTAGCATTGAGAGATCAAATCGCACGACACAGAAGAATAGAAGTGAAATTGTTCCTAAACTCTGTAGCCTCTGGGGATAAGCACAGACGTCTCTGTACCGATCCCTCAGACTCTACCTAGCTTGTTCGTGAATTGTGAGACCTAGGCAACCTAGTGCTCTGATACCAACTTGTCACGACCCGAAATTCCCACCATCGAGACCGTGATGGCGCCTAACATCACATTTGCTAGGCAAGCTAACGTTAGAGTTTTATTAACCAATTTCCTTTTTCATTTCCGTGATAAAGTAACAAGCTAAAACAAGTAATATTAAATGCGGAAGTAAGTAAATAACTTCTTCGTTTATATACTACTACCAACACTGTCACTATTACCACCCAGAATCCGGTGTCACAATCCACGAACATACTATGATTTTCTACAAATATTGGTCTGAAAGAAATTACATCTATTTTGGAATTTAATAAAACAGTACTATAGAAATGTAAAAGGGGACACCAGGGCCTGCGGATGCCAACAGGACTACCTTGGGTCTCCTAAATGTGAACTCTGAAGCCAATCCCTCGATCAGTTACTGCCTGCTCCGAAATCTGCACAGAAAGTGCAGAGTGCAGTATCAGTACAATTGACCCCATGTACTGGTAACTACCGAGCCTAACCTCGACGAGGTAGTAACGAGGCTATGGCGGGGCAGTTATAATATAACCAACATACAGTGCATAATACAACAGAAAGACGAATGGACCAAATAAAATAGTAACTTGCAAGGAAAGACTACAGAACTCTGGTACCACATATGTACCTAGCTATAACCAATCCTTAAGTGAAAAGTCAAACTACAGAATAACTTGCATAGTAGAAGAAAGATACATAAACACATAAACTAATGTGGCGCGCATCCCGATCCCACCATAATCAATATCAATAAGAATATTCACCCTTATTACTCCATATCAATCCACCCTTACTCCTCCTGTTGCGGCGTGCACCCGATCCCACCGTACAATAGTAATTCACCATTATTTCTCCTCAATATACCACCTTTATTACTTCTGTTGCGGCGTGCAACCCGATCCCACCATATAATAGCATTTCACCATTATTCCTCCTCAATATATCTCCCTTATTCCTGTTGCGGCGCGCAGCCCGATCCCACCATATCAGTATCAATCACACAATAAGAACAGAAATTATACAATTTAGCTCAAAACTCTCCATAATATTTAAACCTCAAACTAAAGCAAACGGAAAGCTGTACGATTATGAAACTTCTCTCAAATTATACTACTCAGCGAAACCAATCCAAAATATACCATAAAACACCGATAACCGACTGGAGCCAATAATATGAGATAGTGAAACTACGGAATAGCTAATACCTTCAACAATGAAAACAATGTCTAACAAGTAGCAATTAAGCATAGAAATACCAGTGAAACATGTAGCAATTAAGGCAGGAAATAGTATATTATGAACGGGAAGAAAACAGGCAAAACAGGTAAATTGGCGAGGCATAGGTACTCATCACCTCACATATATGCCACTCACATGGATTTTCACATAGCAAATTAAGTCGGGGATCCCTAATCCCTCGAGTCAAAGTTAGACACAACACTTACCTCGATCCACAGGCCACTCACTGCTCAATTACCGTTTTTCCTGTAGATTCCACCTCCAAACCACTCGTATCTAGCCATATAACTTAATAACATCAAATATTGCTAAAGAAATCAATTCCATACATAAATTTAGATTTTCCAACATTTCCCCCAAAAATTCAAAATCCGACACCGGGCCCGCTTGGTCAAAACTCGAGGTTCGGACCAAAACCCATTAACCCATTCACCCCGATCCCGAATATGCAATTAGTTCCGGAATCCAACCCCAAATCGAGGTCTAAATCCCCAATTTATAAAAACCCGCAATTCTTCTAAAAATCCCTAATTCTACCATGAAAGAACAAGATTTAGGACTAGAAATCTAATGGGTGATGATGGAAATTGAAGGAAATGAGTTAAAGCACAAACCTATGATTTGGTATTGAATTCCCTCTTCAAAAATCGCCCTAGGTCGAGTTCTAGTGAAAGAGAGATGAAATTTTGAACAATTCCCGTTTTGAAGTCTGTTTTAAAAACACTGGACAGGTCTTCATCGCATTCGCGGAAGACCTGCCGCGATCGCGATGCACAGCGGCCTAAGGCCTTCGCGTTCGCGAGCCTATCTACGCGTTCGCGTAAGGCAGCACCCCCCCCCCTCGGCCTTCGCGTTCGCGACCCAATGGTCGCGTTCGCGTAGAAGAGCATGACCTCTCAGGTCCCATATTCTTCGTGTTCGCGATAGACAGGTCGCGTTCGCGAAGGGTAACACCCTCGTTGCTCCGTGTTCGCGTACAGGAAAACACCCCCTGCTCAATTTCCCCTTCGCGATCGTGAGAGTGGCTTCGCGGCCGCGAAGCACAAGGCATCAGTACACCAGATGCAGCAAAATATAGCACATTTTCTAAGTGTAAATCCCGTAGCCTATCCGAAACTCACCCGAGCCCTCGGGGCTCCAAACCAAACATTCATGCCAGTCCAAAAACATCATACGAACTTGCTCGTGCGATCAAATCGCCAAAATAATACCTAGAACTACGAATTTAGCACCAAATTGCATGAAATTTTCAAGAAAGTTTTAAAACTTCTATTTTCTCAACCGAAGGTCCGAATCACGTCAAATCAGTTCCGTTTCTCATAAAATTTCACAGATAAGGTATAAATATCATAACGGACCAGTATTGGGCTCCGGAATCAAAATACGGACCCGATACCAACAAGATCAAATATTAACCAAATTCTTAAAACCATTCTAATCAGTCTTTCAATTTTAATCAAAAATTCATATCTTGAGCTAGGGACCTCGGAATTCGATTTCGGGTAACGCTCAGGTCCCATATTTTACTACAGACCCGTCGGGACCATCAAAATACAGTTCCGAGTCCGTTTACTCAAAATATTGATCGAAGTCAACCAAAATCAACTTTTTAGGCCAAAAATTATTATTTCACCAATTTTCCGCATAAAAGCTTTCCGAAAATGCGCCCCAATCACGCAAATCGAGGAGGAATAAAATGAGGTTTTGAAGGCCTCGGAACACAGAATCGAGTTCTAAAACATAAGATAACCTTTTGGGTCATGACACATTCGCATAGGGCTCGTTTGGTACGAGGGATAAGAGATAACTAGTCCCGGAATTAAATTTGAGATGAGTTTATCCCAAGTTTGGTAGGGATAAAATCGTGGTATAACTAATCCCAGGATTAGTTATCCCGGGATTGTAGTATTTTTTTATCCCCGTGAAATTGAGATAGTTAATCCCGGGATAATTAATCATGGGAGTTTCCCAACCAAGCGACCCCATAAAGTTAAAATCCTGGAGCCTCTATTCCACTCCTGATGTACGAATAAAAGGTATAATAAGAACGATAGATGGTGTAGACATATGGATTTTATGACATTAAAAATCTTACTTATTAAATTTGGATAAATTTCTAAGTTAAAGAAATATCATATTCAAATCCAGATCAGTTATTTATGTCCAAAACACGAATTTAAAATTAGGATCGAAATTCATTTGGGCAAGTGTATTCGGTCTTCAAATAATAAGCTCATTGTTACCGCGCAAGGTCCAAATAGCTATTAGTTCATTTTGAGCCACAAGGCAAATCTTCACTCAATTGATAACCTGAAAATGCTTATGGTATTCAACCCCTAAACTTTAATAATTTGACAACAAAGGGAATCAAACAGCACGTGGCACACATTTATCGAGACGAGAAATAATGTTGGAACTTATGATGATCACCTCATCAAGAAGTTTGTTTCGTCTTTCGAATGAAATGCTTTTGATTGGTACACAGATCTTGAATTTGGTTCCATTGATAGCTAAGAGCAAATGGACCAAGAATCCCTTAATCGCTTCTATTGCACGAGGCATATCATAAAGATTTGAACTTACAAATACCCATCAATGGGTCATTATACTGAATTTATTAATTTTGATAGTAGTTTGAGCCTCAACTGCAAAGAACGCCTTAGTGAAACCTTTAGCAGTAAAATATGCAATTAAGGAATGCATTGGGGTCTGCGTTACATCTTGCAAGAAATAAAGCCTAAAACATGTGAGGAGTTGGCCATCCGTGGGTGTGATATGAAATTGAGCATGACTGAAAATCATAGGGGGCAAGCTTGCATCTGGGGTTGAAACTGAAGTCCATCAATGCAATAGTTCTTCCTTGAAAGTCACAAATGTGAGTAAGAAGAAAAACGTGAAAAAACAATTTCCATTGAAGACAAAGCAAGTGAAAAACTAACTTCAAAAGAATTGAGAGACAAGAAATATAGTTTTTGGACTCTGTTGTTTAAACAATGTTTAACGAACTCCTCGAGTTGGACTTCACAGTTCGCTTGAAATGAAGCGACTGTAGAAGTTAGGAGGACTAACGATCCAAATTACTGCAAATATCATCGATTGATTGGTCACCCTAAGGTGCTTTATTTTTAAAGAGAAAGTTATAGGCTTGGCCCAAAAGGAAAGATGGTACCGAAGAAGTAAAAGCAACAGTAAATTAATAGCCTGTTTGGTGGAGCTTTTAAAATCAGCTTATTTTGAAAAGAGATTTTTACATACCTATATATTATTGGAAACTTTATTGTCCTCCCTACTTAAATTTTACTTTAGTTACCTTCTATATACAAAATTACCAATTATGTACATTTTTAGGATTTAAGGATAATTAATCAAGAACAAATTACTCTCATTGTCAGTTGGCCCAACATTCTAACAAAATTGGGCCTATATTTTCCCTTCTTACCCGGTATGGCCCAGTTTCTATAATGTTGAAAAATTATTTTTACTGATTAGCCACATCGCCGCCCCCACTCTTTTTCTTTATGCGGAGGAAACTTTTCCATTCCCAAATCAGTTTTCTCTTTCAAATTTTCTCCCCACCCCTCTTTCTCTTTCATTTTCAATTCGCTCTTGCTCTTTCTCTCTCTCTTTGGCAAAATAGTCGAGTTCATCTTCAGATTTCCTTTCTATTAAGCTATTAATCCAAAACTCAAGTATGTAAAAGATTACCTTCAACTGTAGCAGATCGAATAGACAAAGACTTTTTGTGGTTAAAAAGTGAAGGCGAATATCGAAAGGAGAGTGAAGAAGAAGACTGAGGCAAAGTGCGTGAAATTGTTGAATTATTCAGAGGACGACATAGAGAAGATGAACACCGAAAAGTTGTAGAGAACGCCATTCATCAGTATCTTCCTCTTCCACAAATTCCACACCGAATCTATCTTCTGTAGTCTTTTTCGTTTCAATTCAGTGCTCGCCGAAGCCGATTCCGACTTTCACATTAGAGGATCCTTTTATTCCCGTTTGAAGAAAAAGAAAATATTGAGTGGTTATTTCTTTTAATTCTTGTCTCTTATTCTAAGTTATGAAATCTCCTTTTTTTTGGTAATTTTTCCTCCTTCTTCTTCTTCTCACTTTTAATGACTTCCGAAGGGAGGAAGAATGATGTATATAACTATATATACTTTGTATAATCATGTATAACCATGTATATTTGTGTGTATTCTCATAGTTATACAGAATTATACATGATTATACACAAGTATACAAGATTGTACATAATTATAACCATGTATATTCGTGTGTATTCTCATAGCTATAAAGAATTATACATGACTATACACAAGTATACAAGATTATACATAATTATACAACATAGATAACTGTAAAAAAAAATTGCCTTCAGATAGTGTGTATTATTATATATTTATGTATAATTAACGTATGACTATGTATAACAATGTATATAAGGTGTTTAATAATGTAAATTTTTATTTTTTCCAGTGAAATAAGATTTTCCCTTACAAAACTTTGAATTTTGCAAAAAAAAAAAAAAAAAAGATTATAGGCTAGAGGATGAATATATTTTTTACTTCAACTTCCTGATATTGTGAATTTTAGGAAATACTATACAGAGGAAAGTAAAAAATAAATAAGAATGAAAATGGAAAAAGGAAAAAGATAAAAATGAAAGAAAAAACCGAAATCTGATTTAGGCGTGGTTTTGGATGTAGTTGACGAAGTTCCACTTGTTTTCATAAAATGTTTGTGGGCTACCGGATGAAAATCATATTTGTGGGTTAGGCGGCTAAAAACTGCTTTCTCCAAGTGTATTTTCATGTAAATTTCCCAATCAAGAACAAATTACTCTCATTGTCAGTTGGCCCAACATTCTAACAAAATTGGGCCTATATTTTTCCTTCTTACCCGGTATGGCCCAGTTTCTATAATGTTGAAAAATTATTTTCACTGATTAGCCACATCGCCGCCCCCACTCTTCTTCTTTATGCGGAGGAAACTTTTCCATTCCAAATCAGTTTTCTCTTTCAGATTTTCTCCCCACCCCTCTTTCTCTTTCATTTTCAATTCGCTCTTACTTTTTCTCTCTCTCTCTCTGGCAAAATAGTCGAGTTCATCTTCAGATTTCCTTTCTATTAAGATATTAATCCAAAACTCAAGTATGTAAAAGATTACCTTCAACTGTAGCAGATCGAATAGACAAAGACTTTTTGTGGTTAAAAAGTGAAAGCGAAGATCGAAAGGAGAGTGAAGAAGACGACTGAGGCAAAGTGGGTGAAATTGTTGAATTATTCAGAGGACAACATAGAGAAGATGAACACCGAAAAGTTGTAGAGAACGCCATTCATCTGTATCTTCCTCTTCCACAAAATAACATTGTTGAACAATCCACACCGAATCTATCTTCTGTAGTCTTTTTCGTTTCGATTCAGTGCTCGCCGAAGCCGATTCCGACTTTCACATTAGAGATCCTTTTATTCCCGTTTGAAGAAAAAGAAAATATTGAGTGGTTATTTCTTTTAATTCTTGTCTCTTATTCTAAGTTATGAAATCTGCTTTTTTTTTGGTAATTTTTCCTCCTTCTTCTTTTTCTCACTTTTAGTGACTTCCGAAGGGAGGAAGAATGATGTATATAACTATATATACTTTGTATAATCATGTATAACCATGTATATTTGTGTGTATTCTCATAGTTATACAGAATTATACATGATTATATACAAGTATACAAGATTGTACATAATTATAACCATGTATATTTGTGTGTATTCTCATAGCTATAAAGAATTATACATGACTATACACAAGTATACAAGATTATACAAAATTATACAACATAGATAACTGTAAAAAAAATTGCCTTCAGATAGTGTGTATTACTATATATTTATGTATAATTAACGTATGACTATGTATAACAATGTATATAAGGTGTTTAATAATGTAAATTTTTATTTTTTCCAGTGAAATAAGATTTTCCCTTACAAAACTTTGAATTTTGCAAAAAAATAAATAAATAAATAAAATTATAGACTCTAAGGATGAATATATTTTTTACTTCAACTTCCTGATATTGTGAATTTTAGGAAATACTATACAGAGGGAAGTAAAAAATAAATAAGAATGAAAATGGAAAAAGGAAAAAGATAAAAATGAAAGAAAAAACCGAAATCTGATTTAGGCGTGGTTTTGGATGTAGTTGACGAAGTTCCACTTGTTTTCATAAAATGTTTGTGGGCTACCGGATGAAAATCATATTTGTGGGTTAGGCGGCTGAAAACTGCTTTCTCCAAGTGTATTTTCATGTAAATTTCCCTATAATATATACTAATCTATGTATATTATGTGTTTAATTATATAATGAACGTATACGCTATGTATACCCATTAAAAAAATAAACCGTAGAATACGATACGAC
>NW_017672527.1:82773-87719 GCF_001879085.1 Nicotiana attenuata
CTAACTTTCCTAACTAACTCACCTCCACCCTCCCCCTACCGTTTCTCTCTCTCTCTATCTCACTCCTCCCCCCCCCCCCCTAGTTTCTCTCTCCACATCCCACCCCCCTCCCCAACGTATCTTGCACAAGAGAACATCAGTTCCACTATTGATAGTCATTAAAAAGCTTTGAAGCTTTGAATTCGAATTTGGATTTTCAAAAAATATTACTTATTTGAATTGGGTGTTGTTGCAAACAATTGGAGATTCTCTCTACGTCTCTCTCTATTTCTCAATCCCTAATTTCAATAATGTAAAGCAAAGGAAAAGAGAGCAGCAATTCCACCATTGGCAACCATTAAAATCTTTGAAACTTTGAATTCGAATTTGGGTTTTCAAAAATCATTACTTGTTTGGATTGAGTGTTGTTGCAAACAATTGGGAATATGGGTTGAAGTTTATATCTCAATTTTGAGGGTGTTTTGGTGAAGATAGACCTAATTTTGGCTGAATTTTAGATTGAAACTCGAAGAAGAAGAAGAAGACATGACATACATTATACTGTAGAAATTATAGTAAAGTTGTAGTAAAATTGTAGAAAAATTGTATTCTGTTATTTATATATATATTTTTTATTTAAGTATTGTATGGAAGTTGAACAATATTGTATAAAAATTGTATTTAAGTTGTATGATATTGTAGTTGTATATAACTGGGAAGAAATAATATATGAAAGTTGTAGATACGTTGTAGATAATTTGTAGATAAGTTGTATAATATATAATTAGTTGTATGAAATTTATTTTTACTATGTATAAATCAGATACAAAATATACAAAAGACATATTGTATAAAATTTGTATGAAAATTGTATTTAAGTTGTATGATGTTGTAGATGTATTTTAACAAATAAAAATAATGTATAAAAGTTGTAGATTAGTTGTAAATAAGTGTATGATGTATAATTAGTTGTGTGAAATTTATTTTTAGTATGTATGCAAGTTGTAGATAAGTTATAAATAAGTTGTATATTATATAATTAGTTGTATAAAATTTATTTTCAGTTTATATGATGTTGTAGATGTATCAAATTTGTACGAAATTTCTTTTTTAATTTGTATGTTGTTATATTACAAATTTATCTTCTCTCTGTTCTACTTACGCTTCAACTCCAACTAATCTCGAGATCATTGTTATATATGTCCTGTTTGCGATATTCGCCATTCACTTTTTTTTGCACTAAGTTATTTGTCTGATTTTTTTTTTCATCTAGCATTTCAAACTCCTTATAATGTCTCGAGCTGATATTCAGAGCCCTTTCGTCGCCTTGAGCTGAATGTATATGATGCACATGTAATTTAGAAATGCTAGGTGAACTTCAGGTTTGAAGATTGAAGTAAAAAATCATGTAACCTATGAAAATGCATAAAGCCGGAAAAATTGTGTCAAAAGGAGAAGAAGAAATGGTAATAGATATCTACTGTAATTCTGGTTGGGTACATGGCTATTGTTGAGTCCTTCCCATTCTTAGAAAAATTGTACCTTTTGTGTTATTTGAAACATATATAAGAAACAAAAAAAAAAATATGTTGAATGATGAGGGACAAAGATAGAATCTTGACACCAGTGATTTCATCTGTTTGTAGGCACTAGTTAACTAATAAGAAAGAAATAAAGAGAAAAGTATTTGCCTACATACTGTTGCTTTTCCTTTTCAACGATTTAGCGAGATCAATCATGAATAGGGAATTTTGGGTGGAGAGAGATAGCAGAGAATAGGGAAATTGAGGGGAGGAGAGGAAAAAAAAAAAGGAAAATAGTGTAACTAAATTCCCTAATTTAAGACACTAATAATGGATTGTATATAAATGCTAAGAAAAACTTGTTTAGGGTGGATAATATACTAATTATGGACAATTTTAGTAAATAAGTTTCAAATATTGTATAGAAAGGAAAAAATCCCTTTTGAAAAGTACTTTTGATGAGAAGAAATTTGTGTTTGACTAATTAATTTGAATAACACTTCTTAGCAGCAATTAGTATTTGGCCAAGTTTTTACAAAATATTTTTAACTATATTTTTCTCAAAAGTATTTTCCAAAAAGTGTTTCTAGGGGAAAGTTATTTTTTTCTGCTTCTACTCAAAAATATCTTTTTCTTTTAAAAGTTTGGCCTAACAATGGGTTCATTCGGTCTTGAGTCCATCTAACAATGTGAAAACAAAGACTTCTGAGGTGCATCACTACTAAGAGAAGTCAATATTTTGTAAAGCAAAATAGTTCAAATATCAATGAAACATTGATAGTTTCATTTGGAAAAAATAGTTCAAATAAAATAAATCATTATTATACCTATCAGATTGATACTACATATTTCTTAATCCTATTTTTATATATCATAAAGTGGGCCCTAAATCTCTATCTTCCACTGCTTATAAATTAGTGATGTACCGGTGATATTAGATTACTACAATAAAAAGTAAAATATTAGTTTATAAAAGAAAATATAACAAACTAATAATGATCGAAGATACAAGCAATTAAGGACTGATATAAGCATGAATCTCGGCAAAGAAAAGGTTCCGCTGTTGGAAGCTACTACAACATATTAATATTTAATTGCCAGAAATGACAATCAATAATTATTGCTATGGTTTTGTAATGTCTTCTTAAATATTGCCTAATTATGTTTTTTCCCCCAAAAGTTATGGACTTGGCCCAATAGGAAAGATGGTGCTGAAAGAAGTAAAAGCAAGTGTAAACTAGTGGGCGTTTGGACAAAGGAATTGTAAAATTCTAGATAAAAAAGTGAAATTCTTTTTAAAGTGAAAATAATATATGAAAATTTGAATCGTGTTTGGACAGAAATATAATTTGAAACTGTTTTGAATTTTTGTGAGTGGTTTAAAGTGAAAATTTTGAAAAATAATTTTTTGGAATTTTTTAAATTTTCGAAAAAATCCAAAATTCAACTTCAAGTGAAATTTGAAATTTTCATAGACAGATACTGATTCTGAAAAAAAGTAATTTTAGAACTGTTTTTAAATCTTTGCGAGTGGTTTGAAGTGAAAATTTTGGAAAATAATTTTTTAAAATTTTTCAAATTTTCGAAAAATTCCGAAATTCAACTTCAAGTGAAATTTTCATGGACAAACATTTGATTCTGAAAAAAAGTAAAAAAAGAAAATTATGGCCAAACGGGCCAAGTCTCCATCACTTAAGGTTCATTTGGTGCATCACTACTAAGAGAAGTCAAAATCGGTAAAATACTTATACGAAGATATCAAGAATTCATGATACAACGTTGATAGACAATGTGATAAGTAAAATCTATGACGCTTCTCGACAGATGAGCCTAAACTGTAAGTTACAACGCTCCTTAATGCACCAACCTAACGCAAAACTCCTCTAAAAAGAAAAGCTAAATCTTTAAACTTATGCTCCTCAACACACGACCTTAAATTGCATGTTATTGCGCTCCTCAAAGAACGAGCATATACTTAAGGAGCGGGCAAGAAACAAAAGTTTACTAGGTTACAACAACAACAACAATAGCAAGCCCAGTAGAAGGACAGAGATGTTGTTTCCGATAGAACCGAGATAACAAAGAAAATGGCCTAGGCAAAAAATTAGGTTATATAACTACATACACATATATATACCCTACTTCTGCCCATAATTCACAGTTTTAGGCAACACCACCAAGTTAATCTTGAAATACTGTACTACTAAATCAGAAAGCAAATAGCTAAATAGATCAATTACTATAATTAGGAGCTTATATAAATAGAACATTGATCTATCTCCACACCAAAATAGAATCTTTTATGTAACCCTAATTCCATCAGATTGACACTAATAAGATCCAATCAAAACAATGAGAAATCAAAGACACCTCAAAACAAAAGGCAATAAAGGGATCATCATCATCAACAACAACAACAACAAATCAGTGGAGACCCATAAGTATGGGCTGTACGCAAACCTTACCCCTGCCTGGGAGGTAGAGAGGCTGTTTCCGATAGACCTCGGCTCGGGAAGGAAATTGCAATAAGGGGACCAATCCATAAATTTAAACTGCAACAGTTGATTCAGAACAAGTGACATAGGGTATAATTCATCCAAAGTTGAAGTCTAAATTACAAGCACAGAAGTAAAATACAAGCTGAAACAAGACGACGACACAATATGAAATGGTGTATTCAATAAGGCAAATGAAAAAGATTAACAATTATAGTAATATTTTAAGCAAGATCGCGATAATGATCATATGGTGGTTCACGGTCAACACAAAGGATAGCATAGAGAGCATAGATAATTCCAGGAACATAGCCCAATATGGTCAACACCAAGCAAATCAAGAACTCCACCTGCAAAAATTTACAACAATAAAAAAAAATCACTAAACATTTCTCAAATACCCTTTTCAGTTCATCCCCTAAATCAATTACCCAAATCAAAGTTTTAAAAAAAAATTACAAAAAAAAATTGAATCTTTTAACATATTTTGGATTTAACTACAAAAAATAAAATAAAAAAATTCACTTCACTTAATTCCCTAAAAAATTGACTCATTTCTCAAACACCCTTTTCAGTTCATCCCTAAAAGCAATCACCCAAATCAAAGTTTTAAAAAAAATTACAAAAAAATTGAATCTTTTTACATATTTTAGGTAAAATTACAAAAAAAAAAAAAAAAAAAAATCCCCTAAAACAATTGACCAAATCACAAATACCCTTTTCAGTTCATCCTATAAAACAATCATCCAAATCAAAGTTTGTAAGAAAATGGAAAAAAAAATTGAAACTTTTTTCAATTTTTTGGAAAAATAGAAGAGAAAAGGGAGATCTTACAGTGCAGCAACCATGGCGAAGGCAAACACCAAGAGGAGGAAGCAAGATTGCAAGTAAAACTTCACATAGAATTGCACATCTTGAGTCCATTCTTGGGGGGTAGGGGATTTTGTTG
>NW_017672527.1:87739-106612 GCF_001879085.1 Nicotiana attenuata
TTCTGTTGAGAAAATTATGACTCGGTGAAATGGAAGGCAAGGTTTGTCTCTAATGACTGAGATTTATATTATGTAATAACAGTGTCTGAAATGAGTTGGCACTTGTCATAGGAAATTTCTTAAATTCTGCTTTTTGCTTCTAAATTAAGAAAATGCAAAAGTAATGGGAATTTTTTGTCTCTAATATTTTTTTTTTTTGGTTTACTATTCGGTGTGCCAAAGGTCGAAAACAAATTCTCTGTGTTCTTAAAGGTAGGAGTAATATCTGTATATATTTTATTCTCCCCAGATCCTACTTATAGAATTTTATTGAGTATGTTGTTGTTACTGGTTTACTATTCGATATCCCAACTAATCAAGACTTGCACCAAGTAAGGTCTATTAAAGAAAAAATGGTCTCCGTAAGAAAATTTCTGAAGTTCAAACTCGAAACCTTTAATTAATACTGAAAAACTAGAGGGGTCATATTCAAACCACAACTTTTGATGACAATAAACCCTCGTGATCCGACCCTTCTTCGGACCCCGTACATAACGGGAGTTTAGTACACCGGACTTCACTTTAGCTACTTTTGATGGCAGTATATTCATCTGATTAGGTTTAATATGGAAGACATTTGATATTTTCATATGTAGATTTACCAAATATAAAAAGGAAAGGAAATTAATGTAAAGGATAACGACATGAATTTTATTTTTTCAGAATGTGGAGAGGAGGTCACTAAGGTCTTTATAATTTGTTCACATGATCTTTCACATGTCTTGATCTGCTGTATAATAATTACAATTTTAATGAACAATTATAAATAACTTAGGAATTAAAGGGAAGTGAAATGGACAGAGTTGTCCAAACGGGCTAGTCCAGCCCAATCCAGCCCAAGCCTCGTGGACTTTTAAATTTGATGGGCTAGGGCTGTTGGCCCTCCATCTATATGGGCTTTAAAATGGCCAGCCCAGCCCTGAGAGGGCCGCGGGCTAGGGCGGGCCGGCCTTTCAATATTTTTTTAAGAAAATATTTCTCCAAATCTTTAGATATTTTTTCGTGACATAATCTCTTAATCATATGAACGACTTTTGTTTATTTAGAGTGTACAAAAATCTTGATATTTGACAAGGAAACTCGTAATTAAAATGTAAATTCTCTATATCTCTAGCTCTTCTTTTTAATATTATATAAATATTTTTTTAGTATTTTTCTTTCACTTTCTTTAGGTTCAGGAATTGCTTCAATAAGTTTATACGTTAAGATTTTTTAATTTAGGTTTAACATTATTTGTTGATTTCATCATTATAGTCCATGAAAATTTTAAAATTCATGAATTTTGCTAGTGTTGTCAATTTTCTTTGGGTATTAAAACTTGACCATTTTCTATGCTGAAGAGCAAAATAATTAATAATATATTAAAGTAACCAAATTGATCATTGGCCAGTTAAAGTAATATTTTGAAACAAAAAATTAATGGCCATTTAAAACTTTCTTAGTTCGTTGTTAATTAAGCAAAAGAAAAACTAATCTCGCCATACTGTATGCATATCAAAAATAGAAATTATAGTTGATATGGTAGGGTAAATGAGCAATCTAAGGTTGGAAAATAGGGATTATAGGTAATAATTTTTTTGATTTTTTACTTTTTTAAGATATTTAAATGTGAATTTATTAATTTTTGGCCCACGGGCCGGCCCAGACCCAGCCTCGATCAAGCCTCAAGGGCCAGCGGGCTGATTTAGGCCGGGCTTATAAGCCTCAATTTTAAATGGGCTAAAAAAATTTAACTCAACCCTACCCAAATTGTGGGCTGGGTTTGGCTGGCCAAGCCCATTTTGACGGCTCTAAAAATGGCTATCACTTATCCCCTAAACTTTTAATTCTGGTTACAATTACATACTAAATTGTAAATTATTGGGTACAAATAATTTTATTTCTATCTATAAATATAACTTAATTTCAAAAAAGGAAAAAAGACAACAAAAATTTGAGATATCTTAGGTGGGCTTTTGGACATAAGAATCGTAAAATTCCAAAAAAGAAAGTGAAAATTTTTTCAAGTGAAAATAATGTTTGAAAATTATAGTTGTGTTTGGATATGAATATAACTTTTGGTTGTTTTTGAATTTTTGTGAGTGATCTCAGTAAAAAATTTGAAAAATAAATTTTTGGAGTTTTTAAAATTTTCAAAAAATTTTAAAATTCATCTTCAATTAAAAATTAGAAATTTTATGGCCAAACATTGATTTCAAAAGAAAATGAAAATTTTTCGAAAAAAAAGTGATAAAATTCTTATGTCCAAACGGACTTTATACTCGGTCTCATTTTTATTTGAAATCATCCAATTGAATGTGTTTTCATTTTTTAGTGGGAGAATCGGCTGCAATGCATAGTCGGTTCAACCAAATTTATGGCCCGTTTGGCCATAAAACTTTTTTCTTTTATTTCGATATTTTTTTTCCAAATCAGTGTTTGATCATAAAAATTTTAATATTCACTTGAAGATGAATTTCATAATTTTTTAAAAATTTAAAAAACTCCATTATTTTTCAAAATTTTCATTTTAGATCACTCATAAAAATTCAAAAACGTCCCAAAATTATATTCATATCCAAATACAACTCTAATTTTCAAATATCATTTTCACTTAAAAAATTTTTACTTTTTCCGAAATTTTATAATTCTTATATCCAAACGCCCACTTAGTACTTTATAAAAAATTATTAAAAGTTTATCACTAAATTTTTTAACAAATATTAAATTCTAAACTTGTCTTTATAAAATTACAATAATTAAAATGTTAACAATTTTAAAATTTTAAATTCTTTGAATTTAAATTTTAAATTTGCTTTCAAAAACTGGAGCAGGAAAGTCAATGAAACATAATATCTTGATTACGGAAATTTCCATGTCATGACACATGTGAATAGATCAAGGTGTTACTTCTAAATTCGGGCACGATCATACTTATAACAGGATCATTGGCTAAAGATGACAAATGATGGAGTTAGGTAGGAGTATTTTTTTTTCCCGTACACACACATTTCTTAGTTGGAAAGTGAGCTCTGGCGTAACTGGTAAAGTTGATGTCATGTAACCAAAAGGTCACGGGTTCAAGCCGTGGAAACAGTCTCTTGCAGAAATGCAAGGTAAGACTGCGTATGATATACCCTTGTTGTCCGGCCCTTCCCCAAACCCCGCGCATAACAGGAGCATAACACACTGGAGTGCCCTTTTACACATTTTTTTAGTTGCAGGTTTGTAACATAGTATTTGCTAATTTTTTTTTTTTTGAGTACTACTAAAAGGATATTATATTGCATACTAAGTAATAGTTACCATATTACAACCCATATTGTCATCAGGGGATATCAGTATCCCTGTTTCTACTGGAGTGTCACCACTAGCAACACTTTGATTTTCTAGAGATTTTAGCAGATTACAGGTAGGAGTCGATAGTTGCTTAACAAAAACTTTTTCATACACAAGTCCTTATCATAGAGATGTTTCACAAAAGTAGGTGGATCAGCAAAAAGTTTAGTTTCTCCTGGCTTGTAGCATTTGTTTTCTTTGTTTTTTGCATCATTGGCTAGAGCATCTGCTACTGCATTCCCTTGTCTGAAGTTATGCCTGAGCAGGAGGCCCTTCTTCTGGCGCATTAACAATCTGCAAGATTGAATAAGAGTAGTTAAGGTTGCATGGCCATTATTGATTGCATTCATTACCTCTGTTGAATCCATATCTATTTCTATAGGAAATAGATCGAACTGTACTGCCAGTAGGAGCCCTTCATGGAGTGCCTGCAATTCCAGATGTAGTGGAAATAGGCCTTTACAGTATTTGTTGAAACTTAGAATCCATTTGCTAGTACTATCTCTAAAAAACCCTCCTATGCCACTATGCTTGGTTGTGAATGCCCCATCGATGTTGAGTTTAAACCAGCTTTTCTGGGGTGCGTGCCAACTAATCTTAATAGGAATTATATCTTTTGAAAGTTGGTGTGCGCTGGTTACGAAGTGAAATTCATTTGAGTGATTAAGGATCCTTTCCAGGGAGGGTTTTTGAATAGTGTTATTGATGTTATTGTTGTTAATATTTAGCCAGATCCCCCCTAGTACAAAGGCTAGAAAGTCATTCCATTCCATATAATTATGAGTTAAGTTTATACTAGGAGTGAGGTCTTTTATTTGCATTAGCCAGTTAGAGTTGTTGGTGGTATTTAGATTGCCAAACCCTAGATTCTGCCAGAGCGTTTATGTTATAGGGCAGCTTATGAATATATGTCTAGGGGATTCATCATCTAGTCGACACACAGTGCATGTTTTGTCAATGTTATCCCCTATATGGTGAAGGTATTGGCGACATGGAATACGGTAGTGGAGACATTGCCATAGAAAATATTTTATTTTGTTAGGGCATTTAAGATTCCAGATCCACTTGAAGTCATGCTGAGGGGTAGAGTTGTTTTCCTTAATGATATTGAAGCAACTTTTACTAGTGAAGAGGCCGTTAGTGTTTAGTTTCCATATTGGAGTTTCACTACCACCTTGTTTCAAAGGCATAGGAATTTGCTCAATGTTAGATTTAACCTCTGAAGGGATGTCAAAAGAAATTTTTGAAAGATCCCATTTCCTAAAGGAGATAATGTCTTTGATTGTTAATGCTGAGTCATTCTTTGTGAGAGGACTTCGATGCAAAGCCTAAGGTTTTTTTTTGAGTATTTGGGATCCAGGACGAGTACTATATGTCTAGGTTAGATTTTGTGCTAGGTTGCCACCTTATTCCTCTGGAACAAAGGGGCCATCCTTTAAGAATGCTTTTCCTGATAAAAGAGGATTGAGTTTTTGTGCTCTTATTAGCATAATTGGAAATGATAATTTTTGCCCAAAGATTATTATGATTTGTCAGAATTCTCTAGGTAAGTTTAGTTAGAGCAATAATATTTTTTGATTTGGCCTTTCTGATGCCAAGACCCCCTTCCTCTTTTTGCTTGGTGACGGTGTCCCAGTGTACATAATGAATTTTCTTAGTTTCATCAGTAGAACCCCAAATAAAATTGCGTTGTATGCGATCTACTTGATTTAGGACCTTATTGGGAAGATAAGTGTACTGCATTACATGGCTTGGTATAGAATTTAGGGAGGAAATTGCTAAGGTCGTTCTGCCAGCAATATTGAGGAACTTTGTTTTCCATGAAGCTAGTTTTTTTTTTTTTTTGCATATTGTTAATTATGAATTGGTAGTCCCTAGGAGTTGGGTTATTCTGGAGAATAGGGTATCCTAAGTATTTTCCAAAGAAATTACTAATATTCATAGAGAAGAGATCAGCCACCTCTTTTGCTATATTAGTATTTCAATTTTTTGAGAAGATTATCCTTGATTTTTGAAGGTTGATGTTTTGACCTGATAGCTTGCAAAAGAGTGAGAGACATCTTTTGATGGAGGTGCATGATTTCTCATTTTCCTTGGCCATTAGAGTTAGGTCATCTGCGAAGAATAGGTGCGATATGCACGGGCCTTGTTGGCTAAGATGGAGAGGATCCCGGTTGGCATATATCTACTTCATGGGAGATGAGCCTAGAAAATATTTTCATGCAAAGTATGAATATGTAGGGAGATAGGGGATAACCTTGTCTAATGCCTCTACTGGGCATAAAAAACTCAGTAGTGGTACCATTGACTAAGATAGCTATTTTGCTGGTACTAATACAGTTCATGATTAATGTGGAGATGGACGGAGGAAATTTGAAGAATTTAAGCATACGATAAATAAAGGACCATCCCAATCGATCAAAAGTCTTTTCTAGGTCGATTTTCAAAATCATACTAGCCTTTTTTCCTTTTGCCTTTTTGAATTGGTTAATAAGCTCTTGTATAATAATGGCATTGTCACTACTATGCCTTCTTTTGATAAAGCTGGCATGATGGGGGCCAATAAGATCATTTAGGAAGGATTTCATTCTATTTGCAATAATTTTGGTAATAACCTTATAAACTGTATTGCACAAACCAATTGGACGAAAGTTTTTTAAGTTGTTGGCGTTGTGAGTTTTTTGAATGAGGCAGATGTAGGTGTTGTTCACATCATCTGGAATGGAATTGCTTTGGAAAATTTGTAAACAAAGACTGATAACTGATGGACCCACCAATTTCCAGTACTTTTGATAGAAAAATGGGTGGATCCCATCAGGTCCTGGTGCCTTAAAGGGTTTATAAGAAAAAATTGCATTGGTGACCTCAGATGGTAACAAGGGATTATCCAAAGATGTTAAATCAATATTGATGAAACTGGTAGGATTAATGAGAATGTCCTTCCAGTTAGTAGTAGTGTGTGAAGTTTTGAAGGAGCTTTTGAAGTATTCCTTTGTATGAGAAATAACTTCATACGGATCATTAATCCATTTTCCTTCCTCATTTTTGAAATAGATAATTTTGTTTTTTCTTTTATTATTGGTGGCCATGATATGATAAAATTTTGTGTTGGCATCACCCTCCAGAAGCCAGAAAATTCTAGCTCTAAGCTTTCAATATTCATCTTCAATTTTAAGTAAATTATTATATTCTAATTGGGGTAGTGAGACTATGTAGTTTGAATTTTCCCAACTTTCCGCTACTAAAGAATGGAAACTAGGGTGTCGGCACCAATAGGTTTCAAGCCTAAAAGGTTTTGGTAGTGAGATGTTTGATTTAGGAATTATTTCTAAAAGAAGAGGATTGTGATCCGAGTGAGTTTTTGGTAGGTGAGTTACAGAGGCATTCGGAAAATAACTTAACCATTCACTATTGGATAGTATTCTGTCTAGTCTCTCCATAATAAGGCCCTTATTTTTTTTCTTGCGGTTGGTCCAAGTAAATTTACAGCCTTTGAACCCTAGGTCAGTTAGGCCACCTTTATTAATACAATTCCAAAGATATTTGGAGCTATTTCTATTGACTTGTTTTCCTCCTAGTTTCTCAGATGAGTCAATGACATCGTTGAAATCTCCCCCTGCAAGCCAAGGCCCATTAGAATTCTTATGCATATTAATGAGATTATTCGACATTTGATTCCTAAGATTGATATTGGTGCTAGCATATATAGAAGTAAAAGTCCAAATTTTACGAGTGGGAATTACCTCAATAGTAGCACTGATCTCCTGGTTTCGACGCACGAAACTATGGACGTTGACCATGTTGTGATTCCATAATATGACCATTCCTCCTTATTGACCCTCATCCGGGATTTCAATGTCATGACCCGGATTTTTCACCCTCGGGAGTCGTGATGGCGCCTACTCGTAGAAACTAGGCAAGCCAAATTTTAATTACTTTCCGTTTACAACATAATCCCTTTTAACAATCCATGGCAAAAATATAAAAAATAATGAAATTAAATAGTAGCGGAAGTCTTAATTATAGAAACTGAATCAACATGCGGAATAGTCAATATAATCCTCTACCCAATACTGGTGTCACAATACTCATGAACTGCTAAGAAATACTAAACACAATGTCTGAAAGAAAACATATGCTGTTTGTCTCGAATACAATGAGGCAACGGGCTAAAAAGAGAGAATAAGGGAGACGCCGGGCTTGCGGACGCCTGCAAGGCTACCTCGGGTCTCACCGGACTGAAGGCCTGCTCCCGTACTAATGTTGTTGTTGCTGCCGCTCGAAACTTGGACCTGTGCAAATAGCACAGAGTGTAGCATCAGCACAACTGACCCCATGTGCTGGTAAGTGTCTAGCCTAACCCCGGCGAAGTAGTGACGAGGCTAGACTGGACTACCACATAAACCTCTACAATTGTATATATATATATATATATATACAGCGGAATCAAAAATACAAGTCAAGTAAACAATAGTGGGAGGGGGGGGGAACATGCTGTGGGGAGATAACAGTATTAATAGTAAACCCAGAATAACAATCTAAGGGCAGCTTGGAATTTACAGCGGATAAGAACCAATACAACAAAATAAACACACTTGTATCAATAATTATTGCGGCGCGCAACCCGGTCCCAATATATAACAACATTGTTGCGGCGTGCAACCCGATCCATAGCATTGAACATTGTTACGGCGTGCAACCCGATCCATAAACATCATTGTTGCGGCGTGCAACCCGATCCATATCATTTAACATTGTTGCGGCGCGCAACCCGATCCACAAATATCATTCAATGCACGGCATCACCCTTCGTGCTTTAACACTCTTCCTCACCCAATCAACAATCACAAACAAGGGTAAGGGAAATAATAAAACAAGAATAGAAGTCCCGGCAAGGGTACACAACAACAATTTAAAGATCCGGCAAGGGTACATCATAAATAACCAACAACATCCCGGCAAGGGAATAAATCATTAACTCTTTTCTTTCTTTCACTTTCATCTCATAGTTCACATTATCACTTGAGCCAATGCTCCAAAGAGTTACTTATCTCATATACCTTCACAATTTGTATTTCAACCCGAGCCAATGCTCCACGAAGTTTCAAGATCACAATTTCATTCACAAGTCTTTACAACATATAGAGGTCATCAAGTAAACATGGAAAGCATATCAACAACCAAACTATTCGCAAAGTAGGGACTCACGGTCATACTAGACACCAATGTATAGATACTCGTCACCATGCCTATACATCGTACTCGATCAATTAGCAAGTAGCAAACAAGACTCAATTCCTATTCCCTCAAGCTAGGGTTAAACCAAACACTTACCTCGATGCCTTGAATTCCACTCAAACCTCAACTATCGCTTTACCCCATGATTCCACCTCCAATCCGCTCGAATCTAGTCACAAATTACTCAATTACTTTAATAAACGCTAAATGAATCAATTTGAATGCATAAAAATGATTTTTCCAAGTTTTTTCCAAAAATTTCAAAATCGCCCCCGGGTCCACGTGGTCAAAACCCGAGGTTTGAACCAAAACCCGGTTACCCATTCCCCCACGAACTCAAATACGCAATTTGTTTTAAAATCGGACCTCAAATTGAGGTCCAAATCCCCAATTTATAGAAAACCTAGGTTCTACTCAAAACCCCCAATTTCACCCATGAAAACCATTGATTTTAAGTTGAAAACATGTTAAATGATGTTAAAGAATGAAAGAAATGAGTAAAAACCAATGTACAAATGATTTGGAAGAAGTCTTGTTCTTGGAAAATCGCCCAAAGAGTTGTATTTTGAAAGTGGGGTGAAAAATGACTTAAAATTCGACTAAGTATGAAATATGCTGGGCTGCAGTTATCGCAATTGCGAACAGGGGTTCGCAATTGCGAACTCGACCAAATTATGGGAATTGCGAACTCTTGTTCGCATTTGCGAACTCAGGCCTATCAGGGGACCTTCGCATTTGCAAAAAAGGTCTCGCATTTGCGAACCCTGGACCTTCGCATTTGCGAAGAACGATTTCGCATTTGCGATCATTGTCAGGCCTGGGCTGGTTTCGCATTTGCGAACCTGCCTTCGCATTTGCGAGAGCTGGACCTTCGCATTTGCGAATACTGGCTTCGCAAATGCGAAGCCTGCAGATCAGAGATAACAGATTTTTTGAAAAATAAAAAAAATGCAATCCGACACCTATCCAAAACTCACCGAGCCCTCGGGGCTCCAAACCAAATATGCACACTACCTCAATAACATCCTAGGACTCACTCGTGCGATCAAATCGCCAAAATAACATCAAAAACAACGAATCAACCTCAAAATCACAAAATTTTCCTCAAACCTCATAAACTTTCAAATTTAGAGTTTTAAGTCTGAAACACGTCAAACGACGTCCGATTTCAACAAAATTTTACAGAAAGCGCTTAAACCATATATAAGACTTGTACCGGACGCCGTAACCAAAATACGGGCCCAATACCACAGTCTTTTAATCAAATTTCATTTTCATTTTCCTTAATAATTTCCACAAAACAATTTCACACAAAAATTCATTTCTCGGGCTTGGGACCTCGGAATTCGATTCCGGGCATACGCCCAAGTCCCACATTTTCCTACGGATCCTCCGGGACCGTCAAATCATGGGTCCGGGTCCGTTTGCTCAAAATGTTGACCGAAGTCAAATTTAATCAATTTAATATCAAATTTAAGCATTTTTCTCATAGAATTCATATTTAATCTTTCCGGCTACGCGCCCGGACTGCGCATGCAAATCGAGGCAACCCTAAATGAGGTTTTCAAGGCCTCGGAAGCACAGAATGAGTAAGAAAACAAGTGATGACCCTTTGGGTCGTCACATTCTCCACCTCTAAGACAACCGTTCGTCCTCGAACGGACAAAAGAAAGAAGTACCTGAGTCGAGGAAAAGATGAGGATAACGACTCCGCATGTCGGACTCGGACTCCCAAGTCGATGCCTCAGGAGGCTGACCTCTCCACTGAACACGAACAGAAGGAAAACTCTTGGATCTCAACTGACGAACCTGCCGGTCTAGAATAGCTACCGGCTCCTCCTCGTATGACAAGTCCTTGTCCAACTGGACAGTGCTGAAATCTAACACGTGGGCTGGATCGCCGTGATACCTCCGAAGCATGGATACATGGAAAACTGGGTGCACGGCTGATAAGCTAAGCGGCAATGCAAGTCTATAAGCCACCTATCCCACTCGATCAAGAATCTCAAACGGACCAATGAACCTTGGGCTAAGCTTGCCCTTCTTTCCAAATCTCATCACGCCCTTCATAGGCGACACTCGGAGCAATACCCGCTCACCAACCATGAAAGCTACATCTCGAACCTTACGATCCACATAGCTCTTTTGCCTAGACTGAGCTGAACGAAGCTTATCCTGAATGATCTTGACCTTGTCCAAGGCCTCCTGAACCAAATCTGTACCCAACAACAGAGCCTCTCCCGGCTCAAACCATCCAACCGGAGACCGACACCGCCTACCATATAAATCCTCATAAGGAGCCATCTAGATGCTCGACTGGTAGTTGTTGTTGTAGGCAAACTCCGCTAAAGGCAAGAACTGATCCCACGAACCTCCAAAGTCAATAACACAAGCTCGAAGAATATCCTCCAAAATTTGAATAGTCCGCTCGGACTGGCCGTCCGTCTGGGGATGAAATGTTGTGCTCAACTCAGCCCAACTCTCGCTGGACTGCTCCCCAGAAGCGCGAGGTAAACTGCGTACCCCAGTCCGAAATGATAGATACCGGCACACTGTGAAGGCGAACAATCTCCCGGATATAGATCTCAGCTAACCTCTCGGATGAATATGAGACTACCACAGGAATGAAATGCGCTGACTTGGTCAGCCTATCAACGATGACCCAAACTGCATTGAACTTTTTCCGGGTCAACGGAAGTCCAGTAACAAAATCCATAGTAATCCGCTCCCACTTCCACTCGGGAAGCTCAATCCTCTGAAATAAACCACCAGGCCTCTGATGCTCATACTTAACCTGCTGACAATTCAAACACCGCACCACATATGCCACAATATCCTTCTTCATTCTACGCCACCAATAATGCTGCCGCAAATCCTGATACATCTTCGCGGCGCCCGGATGAATAGAGTACCTGGAACTATGGGCCTCCTCCAAAATCAACTCTCGAAGCCCATCCACATTAGGCACACAAACTCGCCCCTGCAATCTCAAAACTCCATCCGCATCTAAGGTAACCTGCTTGGCACCTCCTCGCTGCACCGTGTCTCTAAGGACACACAAATGGGGATCATCAAACTGCCGATCACGGATATGCTCCAATAATGAAGAACGAGCGACCGTGCAAGCTAACACTCGGCTAGGCTCAGAAATATCCAGCCTCACAAATCGATTGGCCAAAGCCTGAACATCCAAAGCAAGCGGCCTCTGACTGACCGGAATATAAGCAAGACTGCCCATACTGGCTGACTTCCTACTCAAAGCATCGGCCACCACATTGGACTTTCCCGGGTGATAATAAATGGTGACATCATAATCCTTCAACAATTCCAACCATCTCCTCTGCCTCAAATTCAACTCCTTTTGCTTGAACAAGTACTGAAGACTCTTGTGATCAGTGAACACCTCACATGCCACGCCATACAAATAATGCCTCCAAATCTTCAATGCGTGAACTATGGCTGCCAACTCTAAATCATGCACTGGATAGTTCTTCTCATGAATCTTCAACTGCCTCGAAGCATAGGCAATGACCTTGCCATCCTGCATCAACACTGCACCAAGCCCAATACGGGAAGCATCACAATAAACTGTATAGGGCCCTGAACCTGTGGGCAAAACCAACACCGGTGCTGTAGTCAGAGCTGTCTTGAGCTTCTGAAAGCTCGCCTCACACTCATCCGACCATCTGAACTGGGCACCCTTCTGGGTCAATCTGGTCATCGGGGCTGCAATAGATGAAAACCCCTCCACGAACCGTCTGTAGTAGCCTGCCAACCCCAAGAAACTCCGAATCTCTATAGCTGATGCTGGTCTAGGCCAGCTCTTGACTGCCTCTATCTTCTTTGGGTCCACCTGAATACCCTCAGTTGATACAACATGACCCAGAAATGCAACTGAACTCAGCCAGAACTCACATTTGGAGAACTTGGCATATAACTGACTATCCCTTAGAGTCTGAAGAACCACTCTAAGGTGCTGCTCGTGCTCCTCCTGGCTGCGGGAGTATATCAATATATCATCAATGAACATTATCACGAATGAATCCAAATAAGTCCTGAACACTCGGTTCATCAAGTCCATGAAAGCTGCTGGGGCATTTGTTAACCCAAATGACATAACCAAGAACTCATAATGCCCATACCGAGTGCGGAAGGCTGTCTTAGGGACATCGGATGCCCTAATCCTCAACTGATGGTAACCAGATCGCAAGTCAATCTTAGAAAATACCCTGGCACCCTAAAGCTGGTCGAACAAATCATCAATCCTCGGCAGTGGATACTTATTCTTGGTCGTTACCTTGTTCAATTGCCGGTAATCAATACACATTCTCATTGACCCATCCTTCTTCTTAACAAATAATACCGGCGCACCCCAAGGTGAGACACTGGGTCTAATAAAACCCTTCTCAAGCAAATCCTGCAACTGTTCTTTTAACTCCTTCAACTCCGGCGGGGCCATACGATATGGCAGAATAGAAATGGGCTGAGTGCCCGGAGCTAGATCGATGCAGAAATCAATATCCCTGTCAGGTGGCATACCCGGCAGGTCTGAAGGAAAAACATTAGGGAAATCACGAACAACGGGCACAGAATCGATAGAGGGAACCTCAGCACTGGAATCTCGAACATAAGCTAAATAAGCCAAACACCCCTTCTCGACCATACGCCGAGCCTTCACATACGATATGACACTGCGGGTAGAATGACCTAGAGTCCCTCTCCACTCTAAACGAGGCATACCCGGTAAAGCTAAGGTCACAGTCTTGGCATGGCAGTCCAAGATAGCGTGATAGGGTGATAACCAGTCCATCCCCTATATGATATCAAAATCGACCATATCTAAAAGCAACAGATCTACACGAGTCTCCAGACCCCCAATCACCACAACACAAGAGCGATNCGACACTCGGAGCAATACCCGCTCACCAACCATGAAAGCTACATCTCGAACCTTACGATCCACATAGCTCTTTTGCCTAGACTGAGCTGAACGAAGCTTATCCTGAATGATCTTGACCTTGTCCAAGGCCTCCTGAACCAAATCTGTACCCAACAACAGAGCCTCTCCCGGCTCAAACCATCCAACCGGAGACCGACACCGCCTACCATATAAATCCTCATAAGGAGCCATCTAGATGCTCGACTGGTAGTTGTTGTTGTAGGCAAACTCCGCTAAAGGCAAGAACTGATCCCACGAACCTCCAAAGTCAATAACACAAGCTCGAAGAATATCCTCCAAAATTTGAATAGTCCGCTCGGACTGGCCGTCCGTCTGGGGATGAAATGTTGTGCTCAACTCAGCCCAACTCTCGCTGGACTGCTCCCCAGAAGCGCGAGGTAAACTGCGTACCCCAGTCCGAAATGATAGATACCGGCACACTGTGAAGGCGAACAATCTCCCGGATATAGATCTCAGCTAACCTCTCGGATGAATATGAGACTACCACAGGAATGAAATGCGCTGACTTGGTCAGCCTATCAACGATGACCCAAACTGCATTGAACTTTTTCCGGGTCAATGGAAGTCCAGTAACGAAGTCCATAGTGATCCTCTCCCACTTCCACTCGGGAAGCTCAATCCTCTGAAATAAGCCACCAGGCCTCTGATGTTCATACTTAACCTGCTGACAATTCAAACACCGCGCCACATATGCCACAATATCCTTCTTCATTCTACGCCACCAATAATGCTGCAGCAAATCCTGATACATCTTCGCGGCGCCTGGATGAATAGAGTACCTGGAGCTGTGGTGCTCCTCTAAAATCAACTCTCGAAGCCCATCCACATTAGGCGCACAAACTCGCCCCTGCAATCTCGAAACTCCATCCGCATCTAAGGAAACCTGCTTGGCACCTCCTCGCTGCACCGTGTCTCTAAGGACACCCAAATGGGGATCATCAAACTGCCAATCACGAATATGCTCCAATAATGAAGAACGAGCGACCGTGCAAGCTAATACTCGGCTAGGCTCAGAAATATCCAGCCTCACAAATCGATTGGCCAAAGCCTGAACATCCAAAGCAAGCGGCCTCTGACTGACCGGAATATAAGCAAGACTGCCCATACTGGATGACTTCCTACTCAAAGCATCGGCCACCACATTGGCCTTCCCCGGATGATATAAAATGGTGACATCATAATCCTTCAACAATTCCAACCATCTCCTCTGCCTCAAATTCAACTCCTTTTGCTTGAACAAGTACTGAAGACTCTTGTGATCAGTGAACACCTCACACGCCACGCCATACAAATAATGCCTCCAAATCTTTAATGCGTGAACTATGGCTGCCAACTCTAAATCATGCACTGGATAGTTCTTCTCATGAATCTTCAATTGCCTCGAAGCATAGGCAATGACCTTGCCATCCTGCATCAACACCGCACCAAGCCCAATACGGGAAGCATCGCAATAAACTGTATAAGGCCTTGATCCTGTGGGCAAAACCAACACTGGTGCCGTAGTCAGAGCTGTCTTGAGCTTCTGAAAGCTCGCCTCACACTCATCCGACCATCTGAACTGGGCACCCTTCTTGGTCAATCTGGTCATCGGGGCTACAATAGATGAAAATCCCTCCACGAACCGTCTGTAATAGCCTGCCAACCCCAAGAAACTCCGAATCTTTGTGGCTGATGCTGGTCTAGGCCAGTTCTTGACTGCCTCAATCTTCTTCGCGTCCACCTGAATACCCTCCGCTGATACAACGTGACCCAGAAATGCTACTGAACTCAGCCAGAACTCATATTTGGAGAACTTGGCATATAACTGACTATCCCTCAGAGTCTGAAGAACCACTCTATGTGTGGCTCGTGCTCCTCTTGGCTGCGGGAGTACACCAAAATATCATCAAAAAAGACTATCACGAACATGTCCAAATATGGCCTGAACACTCGGTTCATCAACTCCATAAATGCTGTTGGGTCATTGGTCAACCCAAATGACATGACCAAGAACTCATAATGCCCACACCGAGTACGGAAAGCTGTCTTAGGGACATCGGATGCCCTAATCCTCAACTGATGGTAGCCAGATCGCAAGTCAATTTTGGAGAATACCCTGGCACCCTGAAGCTGGTCGAACAAATCATCAATCCTCGGCAGTGGATACTTATTCTTAATCTTTACTTTGTTCAATTGCCGGTAATCTATGCACATCCTCATCGATCCGTCCTTCTTCTTGACAAATAACACTGACGCGCCCCAAGGCGAAACACTGGGTCTAATGAAACCCTTCTCTAGCAAATCCTGCAACTGGCCCTTTAACTCCTTCAGCTCCGGCGGGGCCATACGATATGGCGGGATAGAAATAGGCTGGGTGCCCGGAGCCAAATCAATACAGAAATCAATGTCCCTGTCGGGTGGCATACCCGGTAGGTCTGAAGGGAAAACATCTGGAAACTCCCAGACAATAGGCACAGAATCTATAGGAGGAACCTCAGCACTGGAATCACGAACATATGCCAAATAGGCCAGACACCCCATCTCGACCATACGTCGAGCCTTCACGTACGAAATGACACTGCGGGTAGAATAACCTGGAGTGCCTCTCCACTCTAAACGAGGCATACCTGGCAACGCTAAGGTCACAGTCTTGGCATGGCTGTCCAAGATAGCGTGATAGGGTGATAGCCAATCCATACCCAATATGATATCGAAGTCAACCATATCTAAGAGCAACAAGTCTACACGGGTCTCAAGGTCCCCAATCACCACAACACACGAACGATGGACTCGGTCGACCACGATAGAGTCACCCACCGGTATAGACACATATACAGGAATACCCAAAGTATCACTAGGCATGGCCAAGCATGGTGCGAAATAAGATGAAACATATGAATACGTAGACCCTGGGTCAAATAGTACCGAAGCATCTCGATCACAAACCAGAACCGTACCTGTGATGACTGCATATGAAGCCTCCACCTCGGGCCTGGCCTGAAGAGCATAACAACGGGGATGAGGCCCACCACCCTGAACCGTATCCCTAGGTCGATCTGCTGCTAGCTGACCTCCACCCCTGGCGGTCTGAGCTCTACCTTTATGACATCTACCTCCACCTCTGGCACCTCTACCCCCACCTCTAGCTGGCTGCGGAGCATCTGATGCCTGAATCAGGACGGGGACCCTGCTGCTGCGATTGAGTACCCCTCAATCTCGGGCAAGCCCTCATGATGTGACCATACACGCGGAAACTCTAAAGTGGCGGTGCGCTGATAGGAGCTGGCAGTGCACTGAATGACTGCTGATCAGAATAGTGTGCCTGAGAACCACGGCCTCCTGATGTACCGTGAGAAACCTGGAGAGCTGACTGAAAGGGCCTAGGAGGATGGCCTCTACCATATGAATCTCTACCTCCAGACGAGGTACCACTGAATCTGCCGGAATGACGGGCTCTCTTGTCTCCCCCGTGACCACCTCCCTGTGATAACACCATCTCAACTCTGCAGCCATATTGGCCGTCTCCTGAAAGCTGATCTCACTGCCAGTCTCCCTAGCCATCTGGAGACGAATCGTCTGAATCAAACCATCAATAAATCTCCTCACCCTCTCTCTCTCAGTGGGAAGTATGACAAGAGCATGGCGAGCTAGATCAATGAACCTGGTCTCATACTGAGTGACCGTCATAGAACCCTGCTGGAGGCGCTCAAACTGCCTCCGATAAGCATCCCTCTGAGTAACGAGGAGAAACTTCTCCAGGAACAACTTTGAAAACTGATCCCAAGTCAAAGACGGCGACCCTGCTGGTCTGGCTAAGCAATAATCTCTCCATCAAGTCTTGGCGGATCCAGATAGTTGAAAGGCGGTAAAATCGACCCCATTGGTCTCAACAATACCCATGTTCCGAAGAACCTCGTGGCAGCTATATAAGAAATCATGGGGATCCTCAGAAGAAGCATCGCTGAATGTAGTAGTGAAAAGCTTGGTGAACCTATCCAACCTCCCTAAAGCATCAACAGACATAGCTGCCCCATCACCGGCCTGGGCTACAACTCCCGGCTGAGCTTCTCCAACTGGCTGAACTGTTGTAGTCTGAATCGAGGGAACTCCCTGCTTCGGAGTACGAGTAGCAAGAGTCTGGGCCCCTCCTCCAGCCTGAGAGACGGCTGGTGCTACCGGAAGCATACCGGCTCGGGTGACACTCTCCATGAGGCCCACCAATCGGACTAGAGCGTCCTGAAGAACTGGGGTAGCAATAAACCCCTCTGGGACCTGATCTGGGCCCACCAGAACTGCTGGGGCTGGGGCCGGAACCTCCTCGTCAAAGTCAACTTGAGGCTCCGCCACTGGTGCTGCTGCTTGGGGCTGAGCTCCGCCCCTACCTCGGCCTCGGCCTCTCCCTCTGCCCCTAGCGGGAGCTGTCTGGGGCTCAGACTGCTGATCGGAAGATGAGGAAGCACGTGTTCTCGCCATCTGCGAAAGAACAGAGTAGAAATTCAATTAGTGTTGAGAAACTAAACTGCACGACAAGAAAGAACCAATGTGAAACCTTTCCTAACTCGGTAGCCTCTAGGGGATAAATACAGACGTCTTCGTACCGATACCTCAGACTCTACTAAGCTTGTCCGTGAGTTGTGAGACCTATGTAACCTAGAGCTCTGATACCAACTTGTCACGACCCGGATTTTCCACCCTCGGGAGTCGTGATGGCGCCTACTCGTAGAAGCTAGGCAAGCCAAATTTTAATTACTTTCCGTTTACAACATAATCCCTTTTAACAATTTATGGCAACAATATAAAAAAACAATGAAATTAAATAGTAGCGGAAGTCTTAATTATAGAAACTGAATCAACATGCGGAATAGTCAATATAATCCTCTACCCAAGACTGGTGTCACAATACTCACGAACTGCTAAGAAATACTAAACACAATGTCTGAAAGAAAACATAACCTGTTTGTCTCGAATACAATGAGGCAACAGGCTAAAAAGAGAGAATAAGGGAGACGCCGGGCTTGCGGACGCCTGCAAGGCTACCTCGGGTCTCACCGGACTGAAGGCCTGCTCCCGTACTAATGTTGCTGCTGCTGCTGCTCGAAACTTGGACCTGTGCAAATAGCACAGAGTGTAGCATCAGCACAACCGACCCCATGTGCTGGTAAGTGTCTAGCCTAACCCCGGCGAAGTAGTGACGAGGCTAGACTGGACTACCACATAAACCTGTACAATTGTATATATATATATATATATATACGAGACGTAATAACAAAACTACGAAGTACAAACGTAAACTAATAGGTAGGGGGGTAACGGGGGGGGGGTAACAGTACGTCGTGGGT